>NC_056454.1:23003890-23086390 GCF_018296145.1 Oncorhynchus tshawytscha | reverse complement strand
GACACACACAGGAATAAATCATGTCCTTAAGGTCTGGGAATTGATTCTATGGTCAACACACTGGTCAGTAGACACACACAGGAATAAATCATGTCCTTAAGGTCTGGGAATTGATTCTATGGTCAACACACTGGTCAGTAGACACACACAGGAATAAATCATGTCCTTAAGGTCTGGGAATTGATTCTATGGTCAACACACTGGTCAGTAGACACACACAGGAATAAATCATGTCCTTAAGGTCTGGGAATTGATTCTATGGTCAACACACTGGTCAGTAGACACACACAGGAATAAATCATGTCCTTAAGGTCTGGGAATTGATTCTATGGTCAACACACTGGTCAGTAGACACACACAGGAATAAATCATGTCCTTAAGGTCTGGGAATTGATTCTATGGTCAACACACTGGTCAGTAGACACACACAGGAATAAATCATGTCCTTAAGGTCTGGGAATTGATTCTATGGTCAACACACTGGTCAGTAGACACACACAGGAATAAATCATGTCCTTAAGGTCTGGGAATTGATTCTATGGTCAACACACTGGTCAGTAGACACACACAGGAATAAATCATGTCCTTAAGGTCTGGGAATTGATTCTATGGTCAACACACTGGTCAGTAGACACACACAGGAATAAATCATGTCCTTAAGGTCTGGGAATTGATTCTATGGTCAACACACTGGTCAGTAGACACACACAGGAATAAATCATGTCCTTAAGGTCTGGGAATTGATTCTATGGTCAACACACTGGTCAGTAGACACACACAGGAATAAATCATGTCCTTAAGGTCTGGGAATTGATTCTATGGTCAACACACTGGTCAGTAGACACACACAGGAATAAATCATGTCCTTAAGGTCTGGGAATTGATTCTATGGTCAACACACAATGGTCAGTAGACACACACAGGAATAAATCATGTCCTTAAGGTCTGGGAATTGATTCTATGGTCAACACACTGGTCAGTAGACACACAGAGGAATAAATCATGTCCTTAAGGTCTGGGAAAATTGATTCTATGGTCAACACACTGGTCAGTAGACACACACAGGAATAAATCATGTCCTTAAGGTCTGGGAATTGATTCTATGGTCAACACACTGGTCAGTAGACACACACAGGAATAAATCATGTCCTTAAGGTCTGGGAATTGATTCTATGGTCAACACACTGGTCAGTAGACACACACAGGAATAAATCATGTCCTTAAGGTCTGGGAATTGATTATATGGTCAACACACTGGTCAGTAGACACACACAGGAATAAATCATGTCCTTAAGGTCTGGGAATTGATTCTATGGTCAACACACTGGTCAGTAGACACACACAGGAATAAATCATGTCCTTAAGGTCTGGGAATTGATTCTATGGTCAACACACTGGTCAGTAGACACACACAGGAATAAATTCATGTCCTTCAGTAAGGTCTGGGAATTGATTCTATGGTCAACACACTGGTCAGTAGACACACACAGGAATAAATCATGGTCCTTCAAGGTCTGGGTCCTCTCTATTGATTCTATGGTCAACACACTGGTCAGTAGACACACACAGGAATAAATCATGTCCTTAAGGTCTGGGAATTGATTCTATGGTCAACACACTGGTCAGTAGACACACACAGGAATAAATCATGTCCTTAAGGTCTGGGAATTGATTCTATGGTCAACACACTGGTCAGTAGACACACACAGGAATAAATCATGTCCTTAAGGTCTGGGAATTGATTCTATGGTCAACACACTGGTCAGTAGACACACACAGGAATAAATCATGTCCTTAAGGTCTGGGAATTGATTCTATGGTCAACACACTGGTCAGTAGACACACACAGGAATAAATCATGTCCTTAAGGTCTGGGAATTGATTCTATGGTCAACACACTGGTCAGTAGACACACACAGGAATAAATCATGTCCTTAAGGTCTGGGAATTGATTCTATGTATTGCGATTCGATACAGCAATTTGAGAAATATGAGAGAAATAGTTTTGATCAGTCGTGGAAATAAAAGTGCGGAAAATGTTTAAAAAGAAGATGGAGAACAAGAGCTACAGGATAGAAAATATCAGTTTTGGCGCAGGCACAGCCAACTAGCGCTAGCTAACGCATTCTTGTGTGGGATGAGCACACACTTATACACACACACATATACACACACACATACACACACAAAGTGGAGCAGGGGCAGCATGGCCTTCATCATGGAGTTCAATACGATCTCCAGACCTTCAGAGCAAGATGTCTTACTCAAATGGCTACAACACACACACACACACACACACACACACACACACACACACACACACACACACACACACACACACACACACACACACACACACACACACACACACACATACACACAATTCAAAAGAAGTAAAAAGCAGTCATTTGTGAGTCAACGTTATGAGAGATTGTAGTTGTTAGACTTCTGTCATCACTTCCTGGTCCTCTCTACATGTGTCTGTCATCACTTCCGGGTCATCTCTATGTGTGACTGTCATCACTTCCTGGTCCTCTCTACGTGTGTCTGTCATCACTTCCTGGTCCTCTCTACATATGTCTGTCATCATCTCCTGGTCATCTCTACATGTGTCTGTCGTCACCTCCTGGTCCTCTCTACATGTGTCTGTCATCACCTCCTGGTCCTCTCTACATGTGTGTGTCGTCACCTCCTGGTCCTCTCTACATGTGTCTGTCATCACCTCCTGGTCCTCTCTACATGTGTCTGTCATCACCTCCTGGTCCTCTCTACATGTGTCTGTCATCACCTCCTGGTCCTCTCTACATGTGTCTGTCATCACCTCCTGGTCCTCTCTACATGTGTCTGTCATCACCTCCTGGTCCTCTCTACATGTGTCTGTCATCACCTCCTGGTCCTCTCTACATGTGTCTGTCATCATCTCCTGTTCATCTCTACGTGTGTCTGTCATCACTTCTGGGTCATCTCTACATATGTCTGTCATCACCTCCTGGTCCTCTCTACGTGTGTCTGTCATCACCTCCTGGTCCTCTCTACATATGTCTGTCATCACCTCCTGGTCCTCTCTACGTGTGTCTGTCATCACCTCCTGGTCCTCCTTAGGTGTGTCTGTCATCACCTCCTGGTCCTCTCTACATGTGTCTGTCGTCACCTCCTGGTCCTCTCTACATGTGTCTGTCATCACCTCCTGGTCATCTCTACATGTGTCTGTCATCACCTCCTGGTCCTCTCTAGGTGTGTCTGTCATCAGCTCCTGGTCTTCTCTACATGTGTCTGTCATCACCTCCTGGTCCTCTCTACATGTGTCTGTCATCACCTCCTGGTCCTCTCTACATGTGTCTATCATCACCTCCTGGTCCTCTCTACATGTGTCTGTCATCACTTCCGGGTCATCTCTATGTGTGACTGTCATCACTTCCTGGTCCTCTCTACGTGTGTCTGTCATCACTTCCTGGTCCTCTCTACATATGTCTGTCATCATCTCCTGGTCATCTCTACATGTGTCTGTCATCACCTCCTGGTCCTCTCTAGGTGTGTCTGTCATCAGCTCCTGGTCTTCTCTACATGTGTCTGTCATCACCTCCTGGTCCTCTCTACATGTGTCTGTCATCAGCTCCTAGTCTTCTCTACATGTGTCTGTCGTCACCTCCTGGTCCTCTCTACGTGTGACTGTCATCACCTCCTGGTCCTCTCTACATGTGTCTGTCATCACTTCCGGGTCATCTCTATGTGTGACTGTCATCACTTCCTGGTCCTCTCTATGTGTGTCTGTCATCACTTCCTGGTCCTCTCTACATATGTCTGTCATCATCTCCTGGTCATCTCTACATGTGTCTGTCGTCACCTCCTGGTCCTCTCTACATGTGTCTGTCATCACCTCCTGGTCCTCTCTACATGTGTCTGTCATCACCTCCTGGTCCTCTCTAGGTGTGTCTGTCATCACCTCCTGGTCCTCTCTACATGTGTCTGTCATCACCTCCTGGTCCTCTCTACATATGTCTGTCATCACCTCCTGGTCCTCGCTACGTGTGTCTGTCATCACCTCCTGGTCCTCCTTAGGTGTGTCTGTCATCACCTCCTGGTCCTCTCTACATGTGTGTCGTCACCTCCTGGTCCTCTCTACATGTGTCTGTCATCACCTCCTGGTCCTCTCTACATGTGTCTGTCATCACCTCCTGGTCATCTCTACATGTGTCTGTCGTCACCTCCTGGTCCTCTCTACATATGTCTGTCATCACCTCCTGGTCCTCTCTAGGTGTGTCTGTCATCACCTCCTGGTCCTCTCTAGGTGTGTCTGTCATCACCTCCTGGTCCTCTCTACATGTGTCTGTCATCACCTCCTGGTCCTCTCTACGTGTGTCTGTCATCACCTCCTGGTCCTCTCTAGGTGTGTCTGTCATCACCTCCTGGTCCTCTCTACATGTGTCTGTCATCACTTCCTGGTCATCTCTACGTGTGTCTGTCATCACCTCCTGTGTATGTGTGCGTGTGTCATAGCATGTGCGCGCCTGCATGTTTGCGTGCATGCGTGCGTGTCCATGTGTGTCGTACAGCCTGGTCCCTCTAAATGTTTATATAGCATGGCATGGCCTTAGGAGCGCAACATGAGTCAAGTTCTTGTGTGGGAACGAACAACAGCCAAGTCTCTGGAGGCTTTAGTTAGCAGTCAACCATGGAGAACAGATCCAACCACGCTACACAGAACTATACAGTCTTCTCTTCAGCTCCATACAACTACACCGAACTATACAGTCTTCTCTTCAACTACAATGAACTATACATTCTTCTCTTCAACTACACAGAACTATACAGTCTTCTCTTCAACTACACAGAACTATACAGTCTTCTCTTCAACTACAATGAACTATACATTCTTCTCTTCAACTACACAGAACTATACATTCTTCTCTTCAACTACACAGAACTATACAGTCTTCTCTTCAACTACACTGAACTATACAGTCTTCTCTTCAACTACAATGAACTATACATTCTTCTCTTCAACTACACAGAACTATACAGTCTTCTCTTCAACTACACAGAACTATACAGTCTTCTCTTCAGCTCCATACAACTACACAGAACTATACAGTCTTCTCTTCAACTCCATACAACTACACAGAACTATATAGTCTCTCTTCAGCTCCATACAACTACACAGAACTATACAGTCTTCTCTTCAACTACACAGAACTATACAGTCTTCTCTTCAACTACACAGAACTATACAGTCTTCTCTTCAGCTCCATACAACTACACCGAACTATACAGTCTTCTCTTCAACTCCATACAACTACACAGAACTATACAGTCTTCTCTTCAACTACACAGAACTATACAGTCTTCTCTTCAACTACACAGAACTATACAGTCTCTCCTCAGCTCCATACAACTACACAGAACTATACAGTCGTCTCTTCAACTACACAGAACTATACAGTCTTCTCTTCAACTACACAGAACTATACAGTCTCTCTTCAGCTCCATACAACTACACAGAACTATACAGTCTTCTCTTCAACTACACAGAACTATACAGTCTTCTCTTCAACTACACAGAACTATACAGTCTCCCTTCAGCTCCATACAACTACACAGAACTATACAGTCTTCTCTTCAACTCCATACAACTACACAGAACTATACAGTCTTCTCTTCAGCTCCATACAACTACACAGAACTATACCGTCTTCTCTTCAACTCCATACAACTACACAGAACTATACAGTCTTCTCTTCAACTACACAGAACTATACAGTCTTCTCTTCAGCTCCATACAACTACACAGAACTATACAGTCTTCTCTTCAACTACACAGAACTATACAGTCTTCTCTTCAGCTCCATACAACTACACAGAACTATACAGTCTTCTCTTCAACTACACAGAACTATACAGTCTTCTCTTCAACTACACAGAACTATACAGTCTCTCTTCAGCTCCATACAACTACACAGAACTATACAGTCTTCTCTTCAACTACACAGAACTATACAGTCTTCTCTTCAACTACACAGAACTATACAGTCTCCCTTCAGCTCCATACAACTACACAGAACTATACAGTCTTCTCTTCAGCTCCATACAACTACACAGAACTATACAGTCTTCTCTTCAGCTCCATACAACTACACAGAACTATACAGTCTTCTCTTCAACTACACAGAACTATACAGTCTTCTCTTCAACTACACAGAACTATACAGTCTCTCTTCAGCTCCATACAACTACACAGAAGTGTACAGGCCTGTGCTGCCATTGTTGCCACAATGTGATGAATCACAGACACTATTCCAAAAGATTAGCTTCTTGGTTGGTGTACACAAACACTAATCTCGCTGAACAGAGAACTTAAAGTCTTTGGTGAAGTTCAAGATTCATACCTGTTAAGAGATCAAGAAAATGCTACAACGAGGAGCTCCACAATCCCTCTCTTTAAAAGTTAGGTGGCGAATGTTCTCGTCACCCGTACGAAAGGGTAGCACCTGCAAAATTGTGATTTATCCAAACCCCAAACACCAGAAGTAATGTTGCTCCTTAGACCACGTGTCCCATTCCATTCCCGACAGATTCTACAATACCAGTTTACACAAATCTGTCCGTGAAAGATTACAACTACACAACCATGCCTTTACACAAACCAGTTCCCTTCTGCTTCTGCTATGTGATTCCACAATGTGATGGAATCACAAACACTGTAAAACATGCTTCTCCTGAAATGATCTGTTCGTTGGAATAGTTTACACCTACAGCACATGCATATGTACAGACATGTACGTGCACGACCTCCCTCAGACGCACTCACTCACTCACACTCGCAAACACACAACCCCCTCCCCCCTCTACTCACTAGGTACTCCTGAGACCAGCCGTAGGGGCCTCAGTACTCTGAAGGCTCGGAGAGCTTTGACGTCCAGACCTCCAGGCTTCCCTGGCACATGGTGGGTCGACGCAGCCTCCCCAGTGGCCTTATGGGTCATCGTCTCCAGGACGACACTGAACAGCCTGGAACACACATCATCAGCTGAGTTAGATGGCCTACAGTATAACACATCATCATGGCCATCATCATCATCATCACCACCATCATCACCTGAGTTAGATGGCCTACTGAGTAACAGATACTCTTCATCACCACCATCATCACCTGAGTTAGATGGCCTACTGAATAACACATACTCAACACCATTACCTAGGAAAAATTACAGCCCAGTAAAGTGGTGGTCAAGTATAGCCTGGTAGTCAAGTATAGCCTGGTAGTCAAGTATAGTCTGGTGGTCAAGTATAGCCTGGTAGTCAAGTATAGTCTGGTGGTCAAGTATAGTCTGGTAGTCAAGTATAGCCTGGTAGTCAAGTATAGCCTGGTAGTCAAGTATAGCCTGGTAGTCAAGTATAGCCTGGTAGTCAAGTATAGCCTGGTAGTCAAGTATAGCCTGGTAGTCAAGTATAGTCTGGTAGTCAAGTATAGTCTGGTAGTCAAGTATAGTCTGGTAGTCAAGTATAGCCTGGTAGTCAAGTATAGCCTGGTAGTCAAGTATAGCCTGGTAGTCAAGTATAGTCTGGTAGTCAAGTATAGCCTGGTAGTCAAGTATAGCCTGGTAGTCAAGTATAGCCTGGTAGTCAAGTATAGTCTGGTAGTCAAGTATAGCCTGGTAGTCAAGTATAGCCTGGTAGTCAAGTATAGCCTGGTAGTCAAGTATAGTCTGGTAGTCAAGTATAGCCTGGTAGTCAAGTATAGCCTGGTAGTCAAGTATAGTCTGGTGGTCAAGTCAGCTCGTGCTTTAGCCAACACCTTGACATGACACACATCAAGACTGAGATCAGGACGAGTTGTCTACCCCAGGCTGAGATCAGGACGAGTTGTCTACCCCAGACTGAGATCAGGAGGAGTTGTCTACCCCAGACTGAGATCAGGAGGAGTTGTCTACCCCAGACTGAGATCAGGAGGAGTTGTCTACCCCAGACTGAGATCAGGAGGAGTTGTCTACCCCAGACTGAGATCAGGAGGAGTTGTCTACCCCAGACTGAGATCAGGAGGAGTTGTCTACCCCAGACTGAGATCAGGAGGAGTTGTCTACCCCAGACTGAGATCAGGAGGAGTTGTCTACCCCAGACTGAGATCAGGAGGAGTTGTCTACCCCAGACTGAGATCAGGAGGAGTTGTCTACCCCAGACTGAGATCAGGAGGAGTTGTCTACCCCAGACTGAGATCAGGAGGAGTTGTCTGAGACTGAGATCAGGAGGAGTTGTCTACCCCAGACTGAGATCAGGAGGAGTTGTCTACCCCAGACTGAGATCAGGAGGAGTTGTCTACCCCAGACTGAGATCAGGAGGAGTTGTCTACCCCAGACTGAGATCAGGAGGAGTTGTCTACCCCAGACTGAGATCAGGAGGAGTTGTCTACCCCAGACTGAGATCAGGAGGAGTTGTCTACCCCAGACTGAGATCAGGAGGAGTTGTCTACCCCAGACTGAGATCAGGAGGAGTTGTCTACCCCAGACTGAGATCAGGAGGAGTTGTCTACCCCAGACTGAGATCAGGAGGAGTTGTCTACCCCAGACTGAGATCAGGAGGAGTTGTCTACCCCAGACTGAGATCAGGAGGAGTTGTCTACCCCAGACTGAGATCAGGAGGAGTTGTCTACCCCAGACTGAGATCAGGAGGAGTTGTCTACCCCAGACTGAGATCAGGATAGCCTGCTTCATAGGGCCGTATTGTACAATGGTATTTTTATTTGTTATGGCTTTGTTGTTGTGCCCTATAGTGTTTTTGCAATTGCAGACTGATTCCCATCAACATGTATCCACTAAGGAGCTTTAAGCCCACTGATAGACAAAGAGAGAGAGAGAGGAGAAGAGATAGTGAGAGAGCAAGAGAGAGAGAGAGAGAGAGAGAGAGAGAGAGAGGGAGGAGAAGAGATAGTGAGAGAGCGAGAGAGCGAGAGAGAGAGAGAGAGAAAGAGAGAGAGAGAGCGAGAGAGGGAGGAGAGGAAAGCCAAGGGAGTCTGGATCAGATTAAGAGACGAACAGGGACAGGGGAGGGAGAAAGAGAGGCAGTGAGATGGGAGAGAAAGAGAAAGGGAGGGGGGATGGGTTTGTGTACCAGAGACTGCCCGATCATTCTAGATCCAGATTAACCATAAGCAGGAGAGAGATGGAGGAGAGGGAAGAGATGGAGGAGATGAGGGGGGTTGGAGGAGAGGAGGAGAGGAGGAGAGATGGAGGGCTGGAGGAGAAATGGAGGGATGGAGGAGAGGAGGAGAGATGGAGGGCTGGAGGAGAAATGGAGAGATGGAGGAGAGGAGCAGAGATGGAGAAGAGGGGCAAAGATGGAGGGATGAAGGAGAGGAGCAGAGATGGAGGGTTGAAGGAGAGGAGCAGAGATGGAGGGATGAAGGAGAGGAGCAGAGATGGAGGAGAGGAGGAGAGGAGCAGAGATGGAGGAGAGGAGGAGAGATGGAGGAGGAGAGGAGCAGAGATGGAGGGATGAAGGAGAGGAGCAGAGATGGAGGGATGAAGGAGAGGAGCAGAGATGGAGGAGAGGAGGAGAGGAGCAGAGATGGAGGAGAGGAGGAGAGATGGAGGAGAGGAGCAGAGATGGAGGGATGAAGGAGAGGAGCAGAGATGGAGGGATGAAGGAGAGGAGCAGAGATGGAGGGATGAAGGAGAGGAGCAGAGATGGAGGGATGAAGGAGAGGAGCAGAGATGGAGGAGAGGAGGAGAGGAGCAGAGATGGAGGAGAGGAGGAGAGAAACAGAGATGGAGGAGAGGAGCAGAGATGGAGGGATGAAGGAGAGGAGCAGAGATGGAGGGATGAAGGAGAGGAGCAGAGATGGAGGAGCGGAGGAGAGGAGCAGAGATGGAGGAGAGGAGGAGAGGAGCAGAGATGGAGGGATGAAGGAGAGGAGCAGAGATGGAGGGATGGAGGAGAGGAGGAGAGGAGCAGAGATGGAGGAGAGGAGGAGAGATGGAGGAGAGGAGCAGAGATGGAGGAGAGGAGGAGAGGAGCAGAGGAGCAGAGATGGAGGGATGAAGGAGAGGAGCAGAGATGGAGGGATGGAGGAGAGGAGCAGGAATGGAGGAGAGGAGCAGAGATGGAGGGATGGAGGAGAGGAGCAGAGATGGAGGAGAGGAGGAGAGGAGCAGAGATGGAGGAGAGGAGGAGAGGAGCAGAGATGGAGGAGAGGAGGAGAGGAGCAGAGATGGTGGGATGGAGGAGAGGAGCAGAGATGATGGGATGGAGGAGAGGAGCAGAGATGGAGGGATGGAGGAGAGGAGCAGAGATGGGGGAGACATGGAGGAGAGGGATGGAGGAGAGATTGAGGAGAGATATGGAGGAGAGATTGAGGAGAGAGATGGAGGAGAGATGGAGTAGAGATGGAGTAGAGATGGAGGAGAGATGGAGGAGAGATGGAGGCAAGATTGAGGAGACATTGAGGAGAGATTGAGGAGACATTGAGGAGAGATGGAGGAGAGAGATGGAGGAGACATTGAGGGGACATTGAGGAGAGATGGAGGAGAGATTGAGGAGAGGGATGGAGGAGAGAAATGGAGGAGAGTTGGAGGAGAGAGATGGAGGAGAGATTGAGTAAAGAGATTGAGGAGAGATGGAGGAGACATTGAGGAGAGATTGAGGAGAGATGGAGGAGAGGGATGTAGGAGACATTGAGGAGACATTGAGGAGAGATGGAGGAGAGAGATGGAGGAGAGATTGAGTAAAGAGATTGAGGAGAGATGGAGGAGACATTGAGGAGAGATTGAGGAGAGATGGAGGAGAGATGGAGAAGACATTGAGGAGACATTGAGGAGAGATGGAGGAGAGATATGGAGGAGAGATTGAGGAGAGAGATGGAGGAGAGATGGAGTAGAGATGGAGGAGAGATGGAGGCGAGAGATGGAGGAGAGATTGAGGAGCGAGATGGGGAGAGATTGAGGAGCGAGATGGGGGAGACATGGAGGAGAGGGATGGAGGAGAGATTGAGGAGAGATATGGAGGAGAGATTGAGGAGAGAGATGGAGGAGAGATGGAGTAGAGATGGAGGAGAGGGATGTAGGAGACATTGAGGAGACATTGAGGAGAGATGGAGGAGAGAGATGGAGGAGAGATTGAGTAAAGAGATTGAGGAGAGATGGAGGAGACATTGAGGAGAGATTGAGGAGAGATGGAGGAGAGATGGAGAAGACATTGAGGAGACATTGAGGAGAGATGGAGGAGACATTGAGGAGACATTGAGGAGAGATGGAGGAGACATTGAGGAGACATTGAGGAGAGATGGAGGAGAGATGGAGAAGACATTGAGGAGAGATTGAGGAGAGAGATGGAGGAGAGATGGAGGAGACATTGAGGAGATATTGAGGAGATATTGAGGAGAGATGGAGGAGAGATGGAGAAGACATTGAGGAGACATTGAGGAGAGATGGAGGAGACATTGAGGAGACATTGAGGAGAGATGGAGGAGACATTGAGAGGAGCAGAGATGGACGGATGGAGGAGAGGAGCAGAGATGGAGGAGAGGAGGAGAGGAGCAGAGATGGAGGAGAGGAGGAGAGGAGCAGAGATGGAGGAGAGGAGGAGAGGAGCAGAGATGATGGGATGGAGGAGAGGAGCAGAGATGATGGGATGGAGGAGAGGAGCAGAGATGATGGGATGGAGGAGAGGAGCAGAGATGGAGGGATGGAGGAGAGGAGCAGAGATGGAGGAGAGGAGGAGAGGAGCAGAGATGGAGGGATGAAGGAGAGGAGCAGAGATGGAGGGATGGAGGAGAGGAGCAGAGATGGAGGAGAGGAGCAGAGATGAAGGGATGGAGAGGAGGAGCAGAGATGGAGAGATGGAGAAGAGGAGCAAAGATGGAGGGATGAAGGAGAGGAGCAGAGATGGAGGGATGGAGAAGAGGAGCAGGAATGGAGGAGAGGAGGAGAGGAGCAGAGATGGAGGAGAAATACATGGGGAAGTCAACCTGATGATATTCTATATCATAATGATAGAGGGAATAGTGAGAAGAGATTAAGAGATGGAGGAGAGATGGAGGAGAGATGGAGGAGAGAGATGGAGGAGAGATTGAGGAGCGAGATGGGGAGAGATTGAGGAGCGAGATGGGGGAGACATGGAGGAGAGGGATGGAGGAGAGATTGAGGAGAGATATGGAGGAGAGATTGAGGAGAGAGATGGAGGAGAGATGGAGGAGAGATGGAGGAGAGATGGAGGAGAGATGGAGGAGAGATGGAGGCGAGAGATGGAGGAGAGATTGAGGAGCGAGATGGGGAGAGATTGAGGAGCGAGATGGGGGAGACATGGAGGAGAGGGATGGAGGAGAGATTGAGGAGAGATATGGAGGAGAGAGATGGAGGAGAGATGGAGGAGAGATGGAGGAGAGATGGAGGAGAGATGGAGGAGAGATGGAGGCAAGATTGAGGAGACATTGAGGAGAGATTGAGGAGACATTGAGGAGAGATGGAGGAGAGAGATGGAGGAGACATTGAGGGGACATTGAGGAGAGATGGAGGAGAGATTGAGGAGAGGGATGGAGGAGAGAGATGGAGGAGAGATTGAGTAAAGAGATTGAGGAGAGATGGAGGAGACATTGAGGAGAGATTGAGGAGAGATGGAGGAGAGATGGAGGAGAGGGATGTAGGAGACATTGAGGAGACATTGAGGAGAGATGGAGGAGAGAGATGGAGGAGAGATTGAGTAAAGAGATTGAGGAGAGATGGAGGAGACATTGAGGAGAGATTGAGGAGAGATGGAGGAGAGATGGAGAAGACATTGAGGAGACATTGAGGAGAGATGGAGGAGACATTGAGGAGACATTGAGGAGAGATGGAGGAGACATTGAGGAGACATTGAGGAGAGATGGAGGAGAGATGGAGAAGACATTGAGGAGAGATTGAGGAGAGATTGAGGAGAGAGATGGAGGAGAGATGGAGGAGACATTGAGGAGATATTGAGGAGAGATGGAGGAGAGATGGAGAAGACATTGAGGAGACATTGAGGAGAGATGGAGGAGACATTGAGGAGACATTGAGGAGAGATGGAGGAGACATTGAGGAGACATTGAGGAGAGATGGAGGAGAGATGGAGGAGAGATTGAGGAGAGAGATGGAGGAAAGATGGAGGAGAGATGGAGGAGAGATGGAGGAAAGATGGAGGAGAGATGGAGGAAAGATGGAGGAGAGATGGAAGAGACATTGAGGAGAGATGGAGGAGAGATGGAGGAGACATTGAGGAGAGATGGAGGAGAGATGGAGGAGAGATGAAGGAGACATGGAAGAGACATGGAGGAGAGATGGAGGAGACATGGAGGAGACATGGAGGAGACATGGAGGAGACATTGAGGAGAGATGGAGGAGACATTGAGGAGAGATGGAGGAGAGATGGAGGAGAGATGAAGGAGACATGGAGGAGAGATGGAGGAGAGATGAAGTAGACATTGAGGAGAGAGATGGAGGAGACATTGAGGAGAGAGATGGAGGAGACATTGAGGAGAGATGGAGGAGACATGGAGGAGAGATGGAGGAGAGATGGAGGGAGACATGGAGGAGAGATGGAGGAGAGATGGAGGAGACATGGAGGAGAGATGGAGGAGAGATGGAGGAGATCATGGAGGAGAGATGGAGGAGAGATGGAGGAGACATGGAGGAGAGATGGAGGAGACATGGAGGAGAGATGGAGGAGAGATGGAGGAGAGATGGAGGGGAGAAGGGGAGAAGACAACCTTAAGAGGTAGTGGATGATTCTAACAATAGGAGTTGGAGCAGGTAAAATGACCATTCTGTTTTACCCGACGATGACAATGACAAAGTCCAACAGGTTCCATCCGTTGCGAATGTAGGAGCTGGGGTGCATCACTAAGCCGTAAGCCAAGATCTTCAGAAAGGTCTCGATGGTGAAGATAATCAGAAACACATATTCCACTTGTTCCTGGAGAAAGAAGAGACAATATCAGACGTTACATCTGTGAATTCAACATTTCCACCAGGCATGAACAACATACTTATTTAATTTTTTTAAGTACGATGAGAGTGTATGCTAAATTACGCATGTGTAAAAAGTGAAAGGAACAGTCTATGAGAGGGGGTTTGTGAGAGATCTGGCAGAAAGGACCAGTCTATGTGAGGGGCTTTGTGAGAGATCTGGCTGAAAGGAACAGTCTATGAGAGGGGATTAGTGAGAGATCTGGCTGAAAGGAACAGTCTATGAGAGGGGCTTTGTGAGAGATCTGGCTGAAAGGAACAGTCTATGAGAGGGGCTTTGTGAGAGATCTGGCTGAAAGGAACAGTCTATGAGAGGGGCTTTGTGAGAGATCTGGCTGAAAAGGAACAGTCTATGAGAGGGGCTTTGTGAGAGATCTGGCTGAAAGGACCAGTCTATGAGAGGGGCTTTGTGAGAGATCTGGCTGAAAGGAACAGTCTATGAGAGGGCTTTGGAGATCTGAGAGGGCTTTGTGAGAGATCTGGCTGAAAGGAACAGTCTATGAGAGGGGCTTTGTGAGAGATCTGGCTGAAAGGAACAGTCTATGAGAGGGGCTTTGTGAGAGATCTGGCTGAAAGGAACAGTCTATGAGAGGGGCTTTGTGAGAGATCTGGCTGAAAGGAACAGTCTATGAGAGGGGCTTTGTGAGAGATCTGGCTGAAAGGAACAGTCTATGAGAGGGGCTTTGTGAGAGATCTGGCTGAAAGGAACAGTCTATGAGAGGGGCTTTGTGAGAGATCTGGCCGAAAGGAACAGTCTATGAGAGGGGGTTTGTGAGAGATCTGGCTGGCTGAAAGGAACAGTCTATGAGAGGGGCTTTGTGAGAGATCTGGCTGAAAGGAACAGTCTATGAGAGGGGCTTTGTGAGAGATCTGGCTGAAAGGAACAGTCTATGAGAGGGGGTTTGTGAGAGATCTGGCTGAAAGGAACAGTCTATGAGAGGGGCTTTGTGAGAGATCTGGCTGAAAGGACCAGTCTATGAGAGGGGCTTTGTGAGAGATCTGGCTGAAAGGACCAGTCTATGAGAGGGCTTTGTGAGAGATCTGGCTGAAAGGAACAGTCTATGAGAGGGGCTTTGTGAGAGATCTGGCTGAAAGGAACAGTCTATGAGAGGGGGATTTGTGAGAGATCTGGCTGAAAGGAACAGTCTATGAGAGGGGCTTTGTGAGAGATCTGGCTGAAAGGAACAGTCTATGAGAGGGGCTTTGTGAGAGATCTGGCTGAAAGGAACAGTCTATGAGAGGGGCTTTGTGAGAGATCTGGCTGAAAGGAACAGTCTATGAGAGGGGCTTTGTGAGAGATCTGGCTGAAAGGACCAGTCTATGAGAGGGGCTTTGTGAGAGATCTGGCTGAAAGGAACAGTCTATGAGAGGGGCTTTGTGAGAGATCTGGCTGAAAGGAACAGTCTATGAGAGGGGCTTTGTGAGAGATCTGGCTGAAAGGAACAGTCTATGAGAGGGGCTTTGTGAGAGATCTGGCTGAAAGGAACAGTCTATGAGAGGGGCTTTGTGAGAGATCTGGCTGAAAGGAACAGTCTATGAGAGGGGCTTTGTGAGAGATCTGGCTGAAAGGAACAGTCTATGAGAGGGGCTTTGTGAGAGATCTGGCTGAAAGGAACAGTCTATGAGAGGGGCTTTGTGAGAGATCTGGCTGAAAGGAACAGTCTATGAGAGGGGATCTTTGTGAGAGATCTGGCTGAAAGGAACAGTCTATGAGAGGGGCTTTGTGAGAGATCTGGCTGAAAGGAACAGTCTATGAGAGGGGCTTTGTGAGAGATCTGGCAGAAAGGAACAGTCTATGAGAGGGGCTTTGTGAGAGATCTGGCTGAAAGGACCAGTCTATGAGAGGGGCATTGTGAGAGATCTGGCTGAAAGGAACAGTCTATGAGAGGGGCTTTGTGAGAGATCTGGCTGAAAGGACCAGTCTATGAGAGGGCTTTGTGAGAGATCTGGCTGAAAGGACAGTCTATGAGAGGGGCTTTGTGAGAGAGATCTGGCTGAAAGGACCAGTCTATGAGAGGGGCTTTGTGAGAGATCTGGCTGAAAGGAACAGTCTATGAGAGGGGCTTTGTGAGAGATCTGGCTGAAAGGAACAGTCTATGAGAGGGGCTTTGTGAGAGATCTGGCTGAAAGGAACAGTCTATGAGAGGGGCTTTGTGAGAGATCTGGCTGAAAGGAACAGTCTATGAGAGGGGCTTTGTGAGAGATCTGGCTGAAAGGACCAGTCTATGAGAGGGGCTTTGTGAGAGATCTGGCTGAAAGGAACAGTCTATGAGAGGGGCTTTGTGAGAGATCTGGCTGAAAGGAACAGTCTATGAGAGGGGCTTTGTGAGAGATCTGGCTGAAAGGAACAGTCTATGAGAGGGGCTTTGTGAGAGATCTGGCTGAAAGGAACAGTCTATGAGAGGGGCTTTGTGAGAGATCTGGCTGAAAGGAACAGTCTATGAGAGGGGGCTTTGTGAGAGATCTGGCTGAAAGGAACAGTCTATGAGAGGGGCTTTGTGAGAGATCTGGCTGAAAGGAACAGTCTATGAGAGGGGCTTTGTGAGAGATCTGGCTGAAAGGACCAGTCTATGAGAGGGGCTTTGTGAGAGATCTGGCTGAAAGGACCAGTCTATGAGAGGGCTTTGTGAGAGATCTGGCTGAAAGGACCAGTCTATGAGAGGGCTTTGTGAGAGATCTGGCTGAAAGGACCAGTCTATGAGAGGGGCTTTGTGAGAGATCTGGCTGAAAGGAACAGTCTATGAGAGGGGGATTTGTGAGAGATCTGGCTGAAAGGAACAGTCTATGAGAGGGGAGAGATCTTTGTGAGAGATCTGGCTGAAAGGAACAGTCTATGAGAGGGGCTTTGTGAGAGATCTGGCTGAAAGGAACAGTCTATGAGAGGGGCTTTGTGAGAGATCTGGCTGAAAGGAACAGTCTATGAGAGGGGCTTTGTGAGAGATCTGGCTGAAAGGACCAGTCTATGAGAGGGGCTTTGTGAGAGATCTGGCTGAAAGGAACAGTCTATGAGAGGGGCTTTGTGAGAGATCTGGCTGAAAGGAACAGTCTATGAGAGGGGCTTTGTGAGAGATCTGGCTGAAAGGAACAGTCTATGAGAGGGGCTTTGTGAGAGATCTGGCTGAAAGGAACAGTCTATGAGAGGGGCTTTGTGAGAGATCTGGCTGAAAGGAACAGTCTATGAGAGGGGCTTTGTGAGAGATCTGGCCGAAAAAGGAACAGTCTATGAGAGGGGCTTTGTGAGAGATCTGGCTGAAAGGAACAGTCTATGAGAGGGGCTTTGTGAGAGATCTGGCTGAAAGGAACAGTCTATGAGAGGGGGTTTGTGAGAGATCTGGCTGAAAGGAACAGTCTATGAGAGGGGCTTTGTGAGAGATCTGGCTGAAAGGAACAGTCTATGAGAGGGGCTTTGTGAGAGATCTGGCAGAAAGGAACAGTCTATGAGAGGGGCTTTGTGAGAGATCTGGCTGAAAGGACCAGTCTATGAGAGGGGCATTGTGAGAGATCTGGCTGAAAGGAACAGTCTATGAGAGGGGCTTTGTGAGAGATCTGGCTGAAAGGACCAGTCTATGAGAGGGCTTTGTGAGAGATCTGGCTGAAAGGACCAGTCTATGAGAGGGCTTTGTGAGAGATCTGGCTGAAAGGACCAGTCTATGAGAGGGGCTTTGTGAGAGATCTGGCTGAAAGGAACAGTCTATGAGAGGGGGTTTGTGAGAGATCTGGCCGAAAGGAACAGTCTATGAGAGGGGCTTTGTGAGAGATCTGGCTGAAAGGAACAGTCTATGAGAGGGGCTTTGTGAGAGATCTGGCTGAAAGGAACAGTCTATGAGAGGGGCTTTGTGAGAGATCTGGCTGAAAGGACCAGTCTATGAGAGGGGCTTTGTGAGAGATCTGGCTGAAAGGAACAGTCTATGAGAGGGGCTTTGTGAGAGATCTGGCTGAAAGGAACAGTCTATGAGAGGGGCTTTGAGAGGGGCTGAGAGATCTGGCTGAAAGGAACAGTCTATGAGAGGGGCTTTGTGAGAGATCTGGCTGAAAGGAACAGTCTATGAGAGGGGCTTTGTGAGAGATCTGGCTGAAAGGAACAGTCTATGAGAGGGGCTTTGTGAGAGATCTGGCTGAAAGGAACAGTCTATGAGAGGGGCTTTGTGAGAGATCTGGCTGAAAGGAACAGTCTATGAGAGGGGCTTTGTGAGAGATCTGGCTGAAAGGAACAGTCTATGAGAGGGGGGTTTGTGAGAGATCTGGCTGAAAGGAACAGTCTATGAGAGGGGCTTTGTGAGAGATCTGGCTGAAAGGAACAGTCTATGAGAGGGGCTTTGTGAGAGATCTGGCTGAAAGGAACAGTCTATGAGAGGGGCTTTGTGAGAGATCTGGCTGAAAGGACCAGTCTATGAGAGGGGCTTTGTGAGAGATCTGGCTGAAAGGAACAGTCTATGAGAGGGGCTTTGTGAGAGATCTGGCTGAAAGGACCAGTCTATGAGAGGGGCTTTGTGAGAGATCTGGCTGAAAGGACCAGTCTATGAGAGGGGCTTTGTGAGAGATCTGGCTGAAAGGAACAGTCTATGAGAGGGGCTTTGTGAGAGATCTGGCTGAAAGGACCAGTCTATGAGAGGGGCTTTGTGAGAGATCTGGCTGAAAGGACCAGTCTATGAGAGGGGCTTTGTGAGAGATCTGGCTGAAAGGAACAGTCTATGAGAGGGGCTTTGTGAGAGATCTGGCTGAAAGGAACAGTCTATGAGAGGGGCTTTGTGAGAGATCTGGCTGAAAGGACCAGTCTATGAGAGGGGCTTTGTGAGAGATCTGGCTGAAAGGAACAGTCTATGAGAGGGGCTTTGTGAGAGATCTGGCTGAAAGGAACAGTCTATGAGAGGGGCTTTGTGAGAGATCTGGCTGAAAGGAACAGTCTATGAGAGGGGCTTTGTGAGAGATCTGGCTGAAAGGAACAGTCTATGAGAGGGCTTTGTGAGAGATCTGGCTGAAAGGACCAGTCTATGAGAGGGGCTTTGTGAGAGATCTGGCTGAAAGGAACAGTCTATGAGAGGGGCTTTGTGAGAGATCTGGCTGAAAGGAACAGTCTATGAGAGGGGCTTTGTGAGAGATCTGGCTGAAAGGAACAGTCTATGAGAGGGGCTTTGTGAGAGATCTGGCTGAAAGGAACAGTCTATGAGAGGGGCTTTGTGAGAGATCTGGCTGAAAGGAACAGTCTATGAGAGGGGCTTTGTGAGAGATCTGGCTGAAAGGAACAGTCTATGAGAGGGGCTTTGTGAGAGATCTGGCTGAAAGGAACAGTCTATGAGAGGGGGTTTGTGAGAGATCTGGCTGAAAGGAACAGTCTATGAGAGGGGCTTTGTGAGAGATCTGGCTGAAAGGAACAGTCTATGAGAGGGGCTTTGTGAGAGATCTGGCTGAAAGGAACAGTCTATGAGAGGGGCTTTGTGAGAGATCTGGCTGAAAGGAACAGTCTATGAGAGGGGCTTTGTGAGAGATCTGGCTGAAAGGACCAGTCTATGAGAGGGGCTTTGTGAGAGATCTGGCTGAAAGGACCAGTCTATGAGAGGGGCTTTGTGAGAGATCTGGCTGAAAGGAACAGTCTATGAGAGGGGCTTTGTGAGAGATCTGGCTGAAAGGAACAGTCTATGAGAGGGGCTTTGTGAGAGATCTGGCTGAAAGGACCAGTCTATGAGAGGGGCTTTGTGAGAGATCTGGCTGAAAGGAACAGTCTATGAGAGGGGCTTTGTGAGAGATCTGGCTGAAAGGAACAGTCTATGAGAGGGGCTTTGTGAGAGATCTGGCTGAAAGGAACAGTCTATGAGAGGGGCTTTGTGAGAGATCTGGCTGAAAGGACCAGTCTATGAGAGGGGCTTTGTGAGAGATCTGGCTGAAAGGACCAGTCTATGAGAGGGGCTTTGTGAGAGATCTGGCTGAAAGGAACAGTCTATGAGAGGGGCTTTGTGAGAGATCTGGCTGAAAGGAACAGTCTATGAGAGGGAACAGTCTATGAGGGCTTTGTGAGAGATCTGGCTGAAAGGAACAGTCTATGAGAGGGGCTTTGTGAGAGATCTGGCTGAAAGGAACAGTCTATGAGAGGGGGCTTTGTGAGAGATCTGGCTGAAAGGACAGTCTATGAGAGGGGCTTTGTGAGAGATCTGGCTGAAAGGAACAGTCTATGAGAGGGGCTTTGTGAGAGATCTGGCTGAAAGGAACAGTCTATGAGAGGGGCTTTGTGAGAGATCTGGCTGAAAGGAACAGTCTATGAGAGGGGCTTTGTGAGAGATCTGGCTGAAAGGAACAGTCTATGAGAGGGGCTTTGTGAGAGATCTGGCTGAAAGGAACAGTCTATGAGAGGGGCTTTGTGAGAGATCTGGCTGAAAGGAACAGTCTATGAGAGGGGCTTTGTGAGAGATCTGGCTGAAAGGAACAGTCTATGAGAGGGGCTTTGTGAGAGATCTGGCTGAAAGGAACAGTCTATGAGAGGGGGTTTGTGAGAGATCTGGCTGAAAGGAACAGTCTATGAGAGGGGCTTTGTGAGAGATCTGGCTGAAAGGAACAGTCTATGAGAGGGGCTTTGTGAGAGATCTGGCTGAAAGGAACAGTCTATGAGAGGGGCTTTGTGAGAGATCTGGCTGAAAGGACCAGTCTATGAGAGGGGCATTGTGAGAGATCTGGCTGAAAGGAACAGTCTATGAGAGGGGCTTTGTGAGAGATCTGGCTGAAAGGACCAGTCTATGAGAGGGGCTTTGTGAGAGATCTGGCTGAAAGGACCAGTCTATGAGAGGGGCTTTGTGAGAGATCTGGCTGAAAGGACCAGTCTATGAGAGGGGCTTTGTGAGAGATCTGGCTGAAAGGAACAGTCTATGAGAGGGGCTTTGTGAGAGATCTGGCTGAAAGGACCAGTCTATGAGAGGGGCTTTGTGAGAGATCTGGCTGAAAGGACCAGTCTATGAGAGGGGCTTTGTGAGAGATCTGGCTGAAAGGAACAGTCTATGAGAGGGGCTTTGTGAGAGATCTGGCTGAAAGGAACAGTCTATGAGAGGGGCTTTGTGAGAGATCTGGCTGAAAGGAACAGTCTATGAGAGGGGCTTTGTGAGAGATCTGGCTGAAAGGAACAGTCTATGAGAGGGGCTTTGTGAGAGATCTGGCTGAAAGGAACAGTCTATGAGAGGGGCATTGTGAGAGATCTGGCTGAAAGGACCAGTCTATGAGAGGGGCTTTGTGAGAGATCTGGCTGAAAGGAACAGTCTATGAGAGGGGGTTTGTGAGAGATCTGGCTGAAAGGAACAGTCTATGAGAGGGGCTTTGTGAGAGATCTGGCTGAAAGGAACAGTCTATGAGAGGGGCTTTGTGAGAGATCTGGCTGAAAGGAACAGTCTATGAGAGGGGCTTTGTGAGAGATCTGGCTGAAAGGACCAGTCTATGAGAGGGGCTTTGTGAGAGATCTGGCTGAAAGGACCAGTCTATGAGAGGGGCATTGTGAGAGATCTGGCTGAAAGGAACAGTCTATGAGAGGGGCTTTGTGAGAGATCTGGCCGAAAGGAACAGTCTATGAGAGGGGCATTGTGAGAGATCTGGCTGAAAGGAACAGTCTATGAGAGGGGCATTGTGAGAGATCTGGCTGAAAGGAACAGTCTATGAGAGGGGCTTTGTGAGAGATCTGGCTGGTTTCTACATCTTTTTACTGAATATTAGACAGTAGGCAGTACAGTTAGTCTTGAGCCAACCCAGAGAGAGGACTGTAGAATGTGTTTGGTATTAGAGGAGAGGACTGTAGAATGTGTTTGGTATTAGAGGAGAGGACTGTAGAATGTGTTTGGTATTAAAGGAGAGGACTGTAGAATGTGTTTGGTATTAGAGGAGAGGACTGTAGAATGTGTTTGGTATTAGAGGAGAGGACTGTAGAATGTGTTTGGTATTAGAGGAGAGGACTGTAGAATGTGTTTGGTATTAAAGGAGAGGACTGTAGAATGTGTTTGGTATTAGAGGAGAGGACTGTAGAAGAGGGCTTTGGGACCAGTGTGTTTGGTATTAAAGGAGAGGACTGTAGAATGTGTTTGGTATTAGAGGAGAGGACTGTAGAATGTGTTTGGTATTAGAGGAGAGGACTGTAGAATGTGTTTGGTATTAAAGGAGAGGACTGTAGAATGTGTTTGGTATTAGAGGAGAGGACTGTAGAATGTGTTTGGTATTAGAGGAGAGGACTGTAGAATGTGTTTGGTATTAGAGGACTGTAGAATGTGTTTGGTATTAGAGGACTGTAGAATATGTTTGGTATTAGAGGAGAGGACTGTAGAATATGTTTGGTATTAGAGGACTGTACAATGTGTTTGGTATTAGAGGAGAGGACTGTAGAATGTGTTTGGTATTAGAGGACTGTAGAATGTGTTTGGTATTAGAGGAGAGGACTGTAGAATATGTTTGGTATTAGAGGAGAGGACTGTAGAATGTATTTGCTAGTAGAGGAGAGGACTGTAGAATATGTTTGGTATTAGAGGACTGTAGAATGTATTTGCTAGTAGAGGAGAGGACTGTAGAATATGTTTGCTAGTAGAGGAGAGGACTGTAGAATATGTTTGCTAGTAGAGGAGAGGACTGTAGAATATGTTTGGTATTAGAGGACTGTAGAATGTGTTTGCTAGTAGAGGAGAGGACTGTAGAATATGTTTGGTATTAGAGGACTGTAGAATATGTTTGGTAGTAGAGGAGAGGACAGTAGAATATGTTTGCTAGTAGAGGAGAGGACTGTAGAATATGTTTGCTAGTAGAGGAGAGGACTGTAGAATGTGTTTGGTATTAGAGGACTGTAGAATGTGTTTGCTAGTAGAGGAGAGGACTGTAGAATATGTTTGGTATTAGAGGACTGTAGAATATGTTTGGTAGTAGAGGAGAGGACAGTAGAATATGTTTGCTAGTAGAGGAGAGGACTGTAGAATATGTTTGGTATTAGAGGACTGTAGAATATGTTTGGTAGTAGAGGAGAGGACTGTAGAATATGTTTGCTAGTAGAGGAGAGGACTGTAGAATGTGTTTGGTATTAGAGGACTGTAGAATGTATTTGCTAGTAGAGGACTGTAGAATATGTTTGGTATTAGAGGACTGTAGAATGTGTTTGGTATTAGAGGACTGTAGAATATGTTTGCTAGTAGAGGAGAGGACTGTAGAATATGTTTGCTAGTAGAGGAGAGGACTGTAGAATATGTTTGCTAGTAGAGGAGAGGACTGTAGAATATGTTTGCTAGTAGAGGAGAGGACTGTAGAATATGTTTGGTAGTAGAGGAGAGGACTGTAGAATGTGTTTGCTAGTAGAGGAGAGGACTGTAGAATATGTTTGGTATTAGAGGACTGTAGAATATGTTTGGTAGTAGAGGAGAGGACAGTAGAATATGTTTGCTAGTAGAGGAGAGGACTGTAGAATATGTTTGGTATTAGAGGACTGTAGAATATGTTTGGTAGTAGAGGAGAGGACTGTAGAATATGTTTGCTAGTAGAGGAGAGGACTGTAGAATGTGTTTGGTATTAGAGGACTGTAGAATGTGTTTGCTAGTAGAGGAGAGGACTGTAGAATATGTTTGGTATTAGAGGACTGTAGAATATGTTTGGTATTAGAGGACTGTAGAATATGTTTGGTAGTAGAGGAGAGGACAGTAGAATATGTTTGCTAGTAGAGGAGAGGACTGTAGAATATGTTTGCTAGTAGAGGAGAGGACTGTAGAATGTGTTTGGTATTAGAGGACTGTAGAATGTGTTTGGTATTAGAGGAGAGGACTGTAGAATGTGTTTGGTATTAGAGGACTGTAGAATGTGTTTGGTATTAGAGGAGAGGACTGTAGAATGTGTTTGGTATTAGAGGACTGTAGAATATGTTTGCTAGTAGAGGAGAGGACTGTAGAATATGTTTGGTATTAAAGGAGAGGACTGTAGAATATGTTTGCTAGTAGAGGAGAGGACTGTAGAATGTGTTTGGTATTAGAGGACTGTAGAATATGTTTGCTAGTAGAGGAGAGGACTGTAGAATATGTTTGGTATTAGAGGAGAGGACTGTAGAATATGTTTGCTAGTAGAGGAGAGGACTGTAGAATGTGTTTGGTATTAGAGGAGAGGACTGTAGAATGTGTTTGGTAGTAGAGGAGAGGACTGTAGAATGTGTTTGGTATTAGAGGACTGTAGAATGTGTTTGGTATTAGAGGACTGTAGAATATGTTTGCTAGTAGAGGAGAGGACTGTAGAATATGTTTGGTATTAGAGGACTGTAGAATATGTTTGCTAGTAGAGGAGAGGACTGTAGAATATGTTTGCTAGTAGAGGAGAGGACTGTAGAATATGTTTGGTATTAGAGGACTGTAGAATATGTTTGCTAGTAGAGGAGAGGACTGTAGAATATGTTTGCTAGTAGAGGAGAGGACTGTAGAATATATTTGCTCGTAGACAAAGGAGTTAGTGAGCCTTTCACAGGATTACCAGTCTGCCATTATCCCTCTCTCTGTCTCTCCGTAACTCTTTGTCTGGATGGATTGGCACACACATACACTACCCAGACCTGAGACACACACACACACACACGGATACATACACACACAGAGACACTACCTCAAACATGCACACACACACACACACACGCACACACACACACACACACACACACACACACACACACACACACACACACACACACACACACGTGTCCCTACTTCATATACAATCACTCTATTGACTCTTCTAGAGTGATACAGGGCCTTCAGACCCCTTGACTCTTTCCACATTTCGTAACGTTACAGCCTTATTCTGAAATACACTAAATAAAAACATTTCCTCAGCCGTCTACACACGATACCCCGATAATGACAAAGCGAAAACAGTTTTTAGAAATGTTTGCAAATGTATTAAAAATGAAAAACAATAATACCTTATTTAAGTATTCAGACCCTTTGCTATGATATTTAACATTGATCTCAGGTGCTTCCTGTTTTCATTGATCATCCTTGAGATGTTTCTACAACTTGATTGGAGTCCACCTGTGGTAAATTCAATTGATTGGACATGATTTGGGAAGGCTCACACCTGTCTATTTAAGGTCTCACAGTTGACAGTCAATGTCAAAGCAAAAACCAAGCCATGAGGTCGAAGGAATTGTCCGTTGAGCTCCGAGACAGGATTGTGTCGAGGCACAGATCTGGGGAAGGGTACCAAAACATTTCTGCAGCATTGAAGGTCCCCAAGAACACAGTGGCCTCCATCATTCTTAAACGGAAGAAGTTTGGAACCAACTAAATAGGATGGAGTCAGAAGCATGATATCCTAAATCTTATCTCTCGTTCCATGAGCACAAGCCACTGTATGCACATGGAGGCCCAAATGTCATAACTTTTGCATACAAAATATTAGGTTCTTGTGTTAAGACAATTGGATCATTGTCTAGAAGGCATTCTCAACAAGCAAGATACATCAGCCGTTGATATACGGGTGGCAGGGTAGCCTAGTGGTTAGAGCGTAGGGGCGGCAGGGTAGCCTAGTGGTTAGAGCGTAGGGGCGGCAGGGTAGCCTAGTGGTTAGAGCGTAGGGGCAGCAGGGTAGCCTAGTGGTTAGAGCATAGGGGTGGCAGGGTAGCCTAGTGGTTAGAGCGTTGGACTAGTAACCGAAAGGTTGCAAGATCAAATCCCTGAGCTGACAAGGCAAAAATCTGTTGTTAACTGCCCCTGAATAAGGCAGTGAACCTGTTGTTCCTAGGCCGTCATTGTACATAAGAATTTGTTCTTATTCTTAACTGACTTGCTTGGTTAAAATTATCTTTTTTTTAATGGCATCACAGGATGTCTGAATAGTTCAGAGTAGTGTGTCTTTGGTAGGCTTAACGGAGAGCTCTTTGAAGATGGCGATTGGATAGCCTACTTGAGCAAGCTAAATAAATACACACTCACACACACACACACACACACACACACACACACACACACACACACACACACACACACACACACACACACACACACACACAGCAGCTCATGGAGAAAGACACACATATGCTAAATAAAGTATACAGAAAAATCATGGAAAAATCATGGAAAAGACACACATGAAGCTGCTCAACCAGGTAAATTGGGGGAAAGCATTTAAAAAAAAAATGTTTACAAGGTTCACTGGCACGTCTCTTATACCGTGGGGACCGGCTGCGCGGCTGCGTCACGGCTGGATAGGCTGCGTCACGGCTGCGTCACGGCTGGATAGGCTGCGTCACGGCTGCGTCACGGCTGGATAGGCTGCGTCACGGCTGTGTCGCGGCTGCATCGCGGCTGCGTCACGGCTGCGTCACGGCTACGTCGCGGCTGGATAGGCTGCTCTCAACATCCATGTCATTACATACTCGGCCCTGTCTCAGGATGGTAAGTTGGTGGTTGAAGATATCCCTCTAGTGGTGTGGGGGCTGTGCTTTGGCAAAGTGGGTGGGGTTATATCCTTCCTGTTTGGCCCTGTCCGGGGGTGTCCTCGGATGGGTCCACAGTGTCTCCTGACCCCTCCTGTCTCAGCCTCCAGTATTTATGCTGCAGTAGTTTATGTGTCGGGGGGCTAGGGTCAGTTTGTTTTATCTGGAGTACTTCTCCTGTCCTATTCGGTGTCCTGTGTGAATCTAAGTGTGCATTCTCTAATTCTCTCCTTCTCTCTCTCGGAGGACCTGAGCCCTAGGACCATGCCCCAGGATTACCTGACATGATGACTCCTTGCTGTCCCCAGTCCACCTGGCCGTGCTGCTGCTCCAGTTTCAACTGTTCTGCCTTCTTATTATTCGAACATGCTGATCATTTATGAACATTTGAACATCTTGGCCATGTTCTGTTATAATCCCCACCCGGCACAGCCAGAAGAGGACTGGCCACCCCACATATGCTCTCTCTAATTCTCTCTTTTTTTCTCTCTCTCGGAGGACCTGAGCCCTAGGACCATGCCCCAGGACTACCTGACATGATGACTCCTTGCTGTCCCCAGTCCACCTGGCCGTGCTGCTGCTCCAGTTTCAACTGTTCTGCCTTATTATTATTTGACCATGCTGATCATTTATGAACATTTGAACATCTTGGCCATGTTCTGTTATAATCTCCACCCGGCACAGCCAGAAGAGGACTGGCCACCCCACATATGCTCTCTCTAATTCTCTCTTTTTTTCTCTCTCTCGGAGGACCTGAGCCCTAGGACCATGCCCCAGGACTACCTGACATGATGACTCCTTGCTGTCCCCAGTCCATCTGGCCGTGCTGCTGCTCCAGTTTCAACTGTTCTGCCTTATTATTATTTGACCATGCTGATCATTTATGAACATTTGAACATCTTGGCCATGTTCTGTTATAATCTCCACCCGGCACAGCCAGAAGAGGACTGGCCACCCCACATAGCCTGGTTCCTCTCTAGGTTTCTTCCTAGGTTTTCCTAGCCACCGTGCTTCTACACCTGCATTGCTTGCTGTTTGGGGTTTTAGGCTGGGTTTCTGTACAGCACTTTGAGATATCAGCTGATGTACAAAGGGCTATATAACATTTTTTGATTTGATTTGATGATTACCAACTGCGTCACCGTTAAGACCAGCGTTTTGGTCGCTCTTATTAAATATCTGTAGTTGCACTGAACGAAATGAGCACATTGGCACATGTTTTTAAAGACTCACCTCAAATATATCCAACCCTCCCGTCCCAGCCTCAGCCCTAGTCCCAGTCCCTGTCCCAGCCTCAGTCCCAGTCTCAGCCCTAGACCCAGTCCCAGCCCCAGCACCAGCCTCAGCCCTAGACCCAGTCCCAATCCCTGTCCCAGCCTCAGCCCCTGCCAGTCCCAGCCTCAACCCTACACCCAGTCCCAGTTCCTTTTCCCTGCCCCTGTCCCAGCCTAAGCCCCTCCCAGTCCCAGCCTCAGCCCTAGACCCAGTCCCTGTCCCAGCCCCAAACCCAGCCTCAGCCCCTGCCAGTCTCAGCCCCAGCCCTAACCTCTGCCCCTACACTATCCAAATGTGTTTTTACTACTCATCACACACACTATTTTGTGAGAAGAGGGGGAGGGGAGAAAGAGAGAGCAAAATAGCACGAAAGAGTGAGGGGGTAGGGATGGAGGGATGGAGAGAGTGAAGGGGGGAGGAGACAGGGAGGAGAGAGTGAAGGGGGAGGAGACAGGGAGGAGTGAGTGAAGGGGGAGGAGACAGGGAGGAGACAGGGAGGAGAGAGTGAAGGGGGAGGAGACAGGGAGGAGACAGGGAGGAGAGAGTGAAGGGGGGAGGAGACAGGGAGGAGACAGGGAGGAGAGAGAGAGTAAGCTGCTTATCAGGACATAGAGCATTTAGAGCTGTCAAACGAACAAAAAGTCTCTGTCTCTCAGTCAAACAGACAGTGTCTCTGTCTCTGTGAAACGACCAGGCAGTCTCTCTGTCTCTCTGTCAAACAGACAGTGTCTCTGTCAAACTAACAGACATTCTCTCTGTCTCTGTGAAACGACCAGGCAGTCTCTCTGTCTCTCTGTCAAACAGACAGTGTCTCTGTCAAACTACCAGACAGTCTCTCTGTCTCTGTGAAATGACCAGGCAGTCTCTCTGTCTCTCTGTCAAACAGACAGTGTCTCTGTCAAACTAACAGACAGTATCTCTGTCTCTGTGAAACGACCAGGCAGTCTCTCTGTATCTCTGTCAAATGAACAGAGTCTCTCTGCCAAACGAACAGACAGTCTCTCTCCCTCTTCCAAAGAAACAGACAGACAGTCTCTCTGTCTCTCTGTCAAATGAACAGACAGACAGTCTCTCTGTCTCTCTGTCAAATGAACAGACAGACAGTCTCTCTGTCTCTCTGTCAAATGAACAGACAGACAGTCTCTCTGTCTCTCTGTCAAATGAACAGACAGACAGTCTCTCTGTCTCTCTGTCAAATGAACAGACAGACAGTCTCTCTGTCTCTCTGTCAAATGAACAGACAGACAGTCTCTCTGTCTCTCTGTCAAATGAACAGACAGACAGTCTCTCTGTCTCTCTGTCAAATGAACAGACAGACAGTCTCTCTGTCTCTCTGTCAAATGAACAGACCCTCTCTCTGTCAAAACGAACAGACCGTCTCTCTGTCTCTCTGCGAAACGAATAGACCGTCTCTCTGTCTCTCTGCCAAACAAACAGACCGTCTCTCTGTCTCTCCGCCAAACAATTTGACCGTCTCTCTGTCTCTCCGCCAAACGAACAGACCGTCTCTCTGTCTCTCTGTCTCTCTGTCAAACGAATAGACCGTCTGTCTCTCTGCCAAACGAACAGACAGTCTCTCTGTCTTTCTGTCAAATGAACAGACAGTCTCTCTGTCTTTCTGTCAAATGAACAGACAGTCTCTCTGTCTCCTTCAAATGAACAAACAGCCACTGTCTCTCTGACAAACGAACATACAGTCTTTCTCTCTGCCAAACGAACAGACCGTCTCTCTGTCTCTCAGCCAAATGAACAGACCGTCTCTCTGTCTCTCAGCCAAACAAATAGACAGTCTCTCTGTCTCTGTCAAATGAACATACAGTCTCTCTCTCTACCAAATGAACAAAACAGCTCTCTGCACACGCAGTAGTCCATTCACTGTATTGCGTGGCAGTGGTGGCGCTGTCCATGGTGCTGAATCCCATTCAACTCAATGAGACCTTGTTAAAGTTTACTAAAAAGGTTCACTCAGCGACATCAGCGACATCCAGAAAAATCTTAAAAGGGGCAATCTGCAGTTGTTACACACCTCTTCAGACGTCAGATAAAATTAATGATATAAAAGTCTTAGAACACCTACTCATTCAAGGGTTTTTCTTATTTTATTTTTTTTACTATTTTCTACATTGTATAATAATAGTGAAGACATCAAAACTATGAAATAACACATATGGTATCATGGAGTAACCAAAACAAGTGTCAAACAAATCAAAAATATATTTTATATTTGAGATTCTACAAAGTAGCCACCCTTTGCCTTGATGACAGCTTTGCACACTCTTGGCATTCTCTCAACCAGTTTCATGACGTAGTTACCTGGAATGCATTTAAACTAATTAACAGTTATATAATTAAATTAATAATATATATCCATTAATTCTTGAAGAATATACTTTTTTAGTTCAACTGTCACACCCCATCCAAACCCAATATATAAAGCTTGTTTTATTAAATGTAAACAAACACTGTATAGCCTCAAAACATGTTTAAATGATCAAATTGATATCATGGATGGCCAGGTCTTGCATACATAGCTCAGTCTATGAATTGGAGAGTGGTTACATTTCTCCAAGGCCACATCCCTTGTAACCAAAACAGAGGCGGATGACTGCTTTGTTAGTCTTTCAACTTCTGTATTGGCCCTTTAAATGGCACCTTTTCATCTATTTATTTCTATGTACTGCAGATACTTCATTGTAATTCAGCCTGCATCACTTAGAATACCATTACCATTAAGGTCAACCAGCTCAGACGGACCACAACAAGGCTTGGACATGCATTCTAATTAGTGTGATGTAGTTAGTTGTTTGTTGTTAGGGTCTTTAAGCAGGATCTGTCTGGTTGTTAGGGTCTTCATAAGCAGGATCTGTCTGGTTGTTAGGGTCTTTATAAGCAGGATCTGTCTGGTTGTTAGGGTCTTTATAAGCAGGATCTGTCTGGTTGTTAGGGTCTTTATAAGCAGGATCTGTCTGGTTGTTAGGGTCTTTATAAGCAGGATCTGTCTGGTTGTTAGGGTCTTTATGCAGGATCTGTCTGGTTGTTAGGGTCTTTATGCAGGATCTGTCTGGTTGTTGGGGTCTTTAAGCAGGATGTTAGAGCTTGTAAAACCAAATGCTCTGTCAGTTGGCCAAATACCATAGTAATGCTAGGACTGATGAAATACCATAGTAACAAAGACAAGGCCATAGTAACACAGACACGGCTATAGTAACACAGACACGGCTATAGTAACACAGACACGGCTATAGTAACACAGACATCACCACAGTAACTCAGAGAATACCATAGTAACACAGACATCACCACAGTAACTCAGAGAATACCATAGTAACACAGACAGGCCATAGTAACACAGACACGGCTATAGTAACACAGACATCACCACAGTAACTCAGAGAATACCATAGTAACACAGAGAATACCATAGTAACACAGACACGGCTATAGTAACACAGACATCACCACAGTAACTCAGAGAATACCATAGTAACACAGAGAATACCATAGTAACACAGAGAATACCATAGTAACACAGACACGGCTATAGTAACACAGACACGGCTATAGTAACACAGACACGGCTATAGTAACACAGACACAGCTATAGTAACACAGACATCACCACAGTAACTCAGAGAATCCCATAGTAACACAGACATCACCACAGTAACTCAGAGAATACCATAGTAACACAGACAGGCCATAGTAACACAGACACGGCTATAGTAACACAGACATCACCACAGTAACTCAGAGAACACCATAGTAACACAGAGAACACCATAGTAACACAGAGAACACTATAGTAACACAGAGAACACCATAGTAACACAGAGAACACTATAGTAACACAGAGAATACCATAGTAACACAGAGAATACCATAGTAACACAGAGAACACCATAGTAACACAGAGAACACCATAGTAACACAGAGAATACCATAGTAACACAGAGAATACCATAGTAACACAGAGAATACCATAGTAACACAGAGAATACCATAGTAACACAGAGAACACCATAGTAACACAGAGAACACTATAGTAACACAGAGAATACCATAGTAACACAGAGAATGCCATAGTAACACAGAGAATACCATAGTAACACAGAGAATACCATAGTAACACAGAGAATACCATAGTAACACAGACATCACCATAGTAATGGGCTGATGGAGAGAACGATTACAATCTTTTTATCGGATCAAATCTGAAGGAAGCACTCAGAGCGATTATAATCTCCTGGGGTGGCACGGCAACGGGCTGTGTGTCACAGGGCAACGGCATATATAATACAAACGCTGCTGCCTTCACACTGGATAACCGCCAGGACCCAGAATGAGCCATTTGACAGAAAAATTATACTCATAATATGGATCTTATGCACATTCAACCCCTTCCAAATGCATTCATACAACATGGCTGTGACTCCAGACCTGACGGAATAGAAAACCATTTCCACCTTCCTCTCTTTTGTGTCACACAATGTTCAGCTGATCTCAGTCCCAGATGGGACCAATGTTCAGCTGATCTCAGTCCCAGATGGGACCAATGTTCAGCTGATCTCAGTCCCAGATGGGACCAATGTTCAGCTGATCTCAGTCCAAGATGGGACCAATGTTCAGCTGATCTCAGTCCAAGATGGGACCAATGTTCAGCTGATCTCAGTCCCAGATGGGACCAATGTTCAGCTGATCTCAGTCCAAGACGGGACCAATGTTCAGCTGATCTCAGTCCCAGATGGGACCAATGTTCAGCTGATCTCAGTCCCAGATGGGACCAATGTTCAGCTGATCTCAGTCCCAGATGGGACCAATGTTCAGCTGATCTTAGTCCATGATGGGACCAATGTTCAACTGATCTCAGTCCCAGATGGGACCAATGTTCAGCTGATCTCAGTCCCAGATGGGACCAATGTTCAGCTGATCTCAGTCCCAGATGGGACCAATGTTCAGCTGATCTCAGTCCATGATGGGACCAATGTTCAACTGATCTCAGTCCATGATGGGACCAGTGTTCAGCTGATCTCAGTCCCAGATGGGACCAGTGTTCAGCTGATCTCAGTCCCAGATGGGACCAGTGTTCAGCTGATCTCAGTCCCAGATGGGACCAGTGTTCAGCTGATCGCAGTCCCAGATAGGACCAATGTTCAGCTGATCTCAGTCCCAGATGGGCCCAATGTTCAGCTGATCTCAGTCCCAGATGGGACCAGTGTTCAGCTGATCTCAGTCCAAGACGGGACCAATGTTCAGCTGATCTCAGTTCATGATGGGACCAATGTTCAGCTGATCTCAGTTCCAGATGGGACCAATGTTCAGCTGATCTCAGTCCCAGATGGGACCAATGTTCAGCTGATCTCAGTCCAAAATGGAACCAATGTTCAGCTGAACTCAGTCCCAGATGGGACCAATGTTCAGCTGAACTCAGTCCAAAATGGGACCAATTTGCCATACTGCATCTCACGAGTGCTAAATTATCGCTGGGTAAAAGTGGTTGTAAAACAGTAGCCTCACTCTTCTAGTAAATTAAGGAATAAAAGTCATTCTCCTAACATACCTTATGCCCTTTCCACAATACTGAACCAATCCAAGCCAGACCAAGCTGTACTGAGCTGGCCCAGTTACACACTACAGTTGAAACTGTTCTTGAAAGGACAAAGGAGTCACAGCATGGTCTGGGTCGGCAAAATAGTATGAAATGGGTCAGTACATATTGTCCACACAGTGATGTTTGATCAGAAGGATCCACATTTGATCTACTCAACAGTACTGGCATCCAGAGCCAGAAATTGGTCTGGGTATTTCCAAAACACCAGCCCATGTTTTCCCTCGAGGCCACCGGCCTGTTTCCCTTGAGGCCCCTACACCGGCCTGTTTCCCTTGAGGCGGCCACACCGGCCTGTTTCCCTTGAGGCCCCCACACCGGCCAGTTTCCCTTGAGGCCCCTACATCGGCCTGTTTCCCTTGAGGCCCCCACACCGGCCTGTTTCCCTTGAGGCCCCCACACTGGCCTGTTTCCCTTGAGGCCCCACACCGACCTGTTTCCTTAGAGGCTCCCACATCGGCCTATATTTTCCTCAAGGCTCCCCATTACTAGCCAAATAGTTATCATTTTGAGCAACAGAAGAAAAAAAATTCAGACTGGCCCACTGGGCTTAAAATGGATCAGCCCATCTGGCATTTGCCAGAACTGTCCTATGGCCAGTCCACCCCTGCTGGCATCAGTGACATGGCAGCACCTGAGACCTCTTTAGGGTCACTGTGTAACCTACATTATACTGCAATCTATGTTTCCTTGTTGTGTTATTGGCAAAACAATGGACTCTTTGTCAGTCTTCGGTCAGCGTCACATCCCAGCCAGCCTGCCTGCCTGCCTGCCTACCTATATATGTACCTACCTTCCTATATATGTATCTACCTACTGTACCTAGTTACCTACCTAGTGCCAAGAAATAAGAAAAACACGACAAAGTAAGTAAGCACATTGCATATAGAGTCGATTCCAGTAACTACTGACTAGCTGTGTACCTGGCTGACTGACTGGCTGACTGACTAACTAACTATCTGATTGACTGACTAGCTAACTGACTGAGTACCTGGATGACTGACTGACTAACTAACTGACTGGGGACCTGGCTGACTGACTGGCTGACTGACTAACTAACTGTCTGATTGACTGACTAGCTAACTGAATGAATACCTGGATGACTGATTGACTAACTAACTGACTGGGGACCTGGCTGACTGACTGGCTGACTGACTAACTAACTGTCTGATTGACTGACTAGCTAACTGACTGAGTACCTGGATGACTGACTGGCTGACTAACTAACTGTCTGATTGACTGACTAGCTAACTGACTGAGTACCTGGATGATTGACTGACTAACTAACTGACTGGGGACCTGGCTGACTGACTGGCTGACTGACTAACTAACTGTCTGATTGACTGACTAGCTAACTGACTGAGTACCTGGATGACTGACTGACTGACTGACTAACTAACGGGACGATTGACTGACTAGCTAACTGACTGAGTACCTGGATGACTGACTGACTAACTGACTGACTGGGGACCTGGCTGACTGGTTGGCTGACTGACTAACTAACTGTCTGATTGACTGACTAGCTAACTGACTGAGTACCTGGATGACTGACTGACTAACTGACTGACTGGGGACCTGGCTGACTGGTTGGCTGACTGACTAACTAACTGTCTGATTGACTGACTAGCTAACTGACTGAGTACCTGGATGACTGACTGACTAACTAACTGACTGGGGACCTGGCTGACTGACTGGCTGACTGACTAACTAACTGTCTGATTGACTGACTAGCTAACTGACTGAGTACCTGGATGACCGACTGACTGACTGACTGACTAACTAACTGGACGATTGACTGACTAGCTAACTGACTGGGGACCTGGCTGACTGACTGACTAACTAACTGACTGGGGACCTGGCTGACTGACTGACTAACTAACTGACTGGTTGGCATTGAGATTTCCTTATTATAATGCATCTAGATGACACTACAACATTATCAGGCAGCCATGTTTGCTCCCATTAACATTACATGAGGAATATTTCACAAGGCCATTATTATTTAACACAATGTCTAGAATTAGAGCGATATTTAAAATTCTAAAAGTTGTCTCTTTAAATATAGGGCTCTGGTCGGGACTCGTAGTCAGATATCGGTCAGAGCCACGTCCATCCCTCCCTCCCTCTCCAGTGCCACACTGTCTGACGGTTACATAAGACTGGGGTTAAAGAGGGAAAACCCTTCTCTTTGCAAAACAACAGACGTGTGAAACTCACTGTTAGAATCAGGCCTGTCCTTCCATCCATACCTCCATCCCTCCATCCATCCCTCCATCCATCCCTCCATCCATCCCTCCCTCCATCCCTCCATCCATACCTCCATCCCTCCATCCATCCCTCCATCCATCCCTCCATCCCTCCATCCATCCCTCCATCCCTCCATCCATCCCTCCATCCATCCCTCCATCCCTCCATCCATCCCTCCATCCCTCCATCCATCCATCCATCCCTCCATCCCTCCCTCCATCCTTCCTTCCATCCATTCCTCCATCCATCCCTCCATCCATTCCTTCCATCCATTCCTCCATCCATCCCTCCATCCCTCCATCCATCCATCCCTCCATCCCTCCATCCATCCCTCCATCCCTCCATCCATCCATCCATCCATCCCTCCATCCATCCCTCCATCCATCCCTCCATCCATCCCTCCATCCCTCCATCCATACCTCCATCCATACCTCCATCCATACCTCCATCCATTTGTCCATTAACAGGATATGCCTGTACTGTTTGGGTTCTCTAGTGTTACAGCTGACTGACAGACTGACTGGATGGCTAACTGCCAAGCTGGCTGGCTAACTACCTAGCTGGCTGTCTGACTGGATGGCTGACTGCCTAGCTGGCTGTCTGACTGGGTGGCTGACTGCCTAGCTGGCTGGCTGACTGGATGGCTGACTGCCTAGCTGGCTGGCTGACTGGGTGGCTAACTGCCTAGCTGGCTGTCTGACTGGATGGCTGACTGCCTAGCTGGCTGTCTGACTGGGTGGCTGACTGCCTAGCTGGCTGGCTGACTGCCTAGCTGGCTGGCTGACTGAATGGCTAACTGCCTAGCTGGCTGGCTGACTGTGACTGACTAACTCACAGGCTGACTTTCCTGGTTGACTGAGTGGCTGGCTGACTGGATGGATGGCTGGGTGACTAGCTGGCCAATTAACTGCCTGACTGACTGATTGACTGACTAGCTGACTGGCTGATACATAAACATGGCTTACAGCTTACTATCCACCATGATCCCTTTATCTGTCTAGGTTACATTTAAATCACCGACAGGATCTAGCACATCACGTTAGGCATGGGATGGACTGGCTACAGGTAATGATTGACTACACATCTACATATCTCATAACCCATTTATTACTCATATGTAAGCATGTCATGGACATGTTATAACAGGTCCCAACTGCATTATTAAAGGGTAATAGCCCTCTATAGCATATTCATGTCATGCTATGCAAGATCCCATATGTAGGTATCTTAATAATATCTTAATAGATGCATCGTGACAATGACAGCGTAGCGTCATCATTATGGCTGTTCTCAACAGTGAACTTCTGCCATACCAGTGTTAGCGAATACGCTATGGTGATTTATAAGCTGTACCAGCCCCATTTCCCCCACCAGCAGGTACAGGCCTGTGACTTACCTTCTTCTTCTTCTCACTGAGGTCAACGGTGCATAAAGATCTCCATAGTGTTGAATCCTCAGGGTAAATGTTACGGATCAAATCGTGTAGTTGAGGGTCATATCATCACTCATTAACGGCCCTCCTCCACAACACAGTTAAGTTACTGTGGTCTACAACACACAGATGAAGGGTCTATATATGAATTAAATGTAGTCAATGTAAAGTCAACTCTATTTTGCCATTCATAAACATTTTATAGCTAAGCACTTCATGGTAATTAACTGCTCAGTTTGCAACTCTGATTTATAGGACCAACATTTAAAGGCGATATGAATTCTATGCAGTCAATGTACTGTCATTTCTACATGGAGTCTACAAAACATTAAGAACACCTGCTATTTCCACTGACATAGACTGACCAGGTGAATCCAGGTGAAAGCTATGAATCCCTTATTGATGTCACTTGTTAAATCCACTTCAATCAGTGTAGATGAAGGGGAGGAGATGGTAGTAGGTGCCAGGCGTACCGTTTTGTGTCAAGAACTGCAACGCTGCTGGGTTTTTCCACGCGCAACAGTTCCCTGTGTGTATCAAGAACGGTCCACCATCCAAAGGACATCCAGCCAACTTGACATAACTGTTGGAAGCATTGGAGTCAACATTGGGGGGTGGGGTTGAATTTTTCCACATTTTGTTACGATACAGCCTTATTATAAAATGGATTAAATTGTGTGGGGTTTTTTCTCATCAATCTGGACACAATACCCCATAATGACAAAGTGGTATGGTTAACACTTTTGAGAACAGATGGTAATGATGACATTAAACTGTCACTGTAATGATACATCTATTAAGATACCTAGATATGAGCTATTGCATAGCATGACATGAATGTGCAATAGATATGCTATCGATATATTGCATTAACCTTTAATAATGTGGCTAAGACAAATCGTTACCCCAAATTCCGGTAATTTTCCCAAAATCCATGTTTTTCCAATCCTGCATGGAGGACACTGGATTTCCTGCTTGATCCCTCCTTATTCCGGGATTATTTTGTGTTGTTATGTGTTAATAACATTAAGACTACGTTACCCATGAGGCAATGTGCCACCCATGCAGGGTTGTTGAGCATATGCCTTGCATGGCTACACACAGTGATATCGCTAGCTGAAGTATCTATTTATTAAAAGTAGTTCAAGCTAATTGTCATGCATCAAGGAACAAACATAACATACTGTATTCTGATTCTGGAAAACCTTGGAATGTAGTGGATCTTTTCAACCCTAGCTATAGCTCTATCAGACTACTGCAACACCAGAGCAGGCTAACACTATACAGTAGATCAATGATCACCAACCGGTCAATCGCGATCGACCGTTCGATCACCAAGGCATACCAAGTGGATCACCAAACATTTCTGTAAAAAAAAAAAACGATGATAATCCCTTGGGTTCCATTTTGAATCATTTTAAGTGTCTAAAGGTAGAACTTTGCCTACTCGGCAGGCCGAGAGAACAAATCAAGTGCAACTATAGGCCTACCGCTGGCCAATCAGATAGCTCAGATCCATAGACCTTGAACGCAGAGCAAAGTTGATACCGTGAGAATTCAAAACTTTTGCAACTATGATTAGAAAGAGACTCAACGAAAACAGCAAAGAAGACCGTGTCCCCATTTTCTCAGCTGTCCCCCTCCGAAAGACCTAAAGAACATCTAATTATATCAATGTCATGCACCCATCTGAGCATATTCCCCTGTCTGTTATACCAGCTAGGTCCCTGTCATTCCCCTGTCTGTTATACCAGCTAGGTCCCTGTCATTCCCCTGTCTGTCATGCTAGCTAGGTCTCGGTCATTCCCCTGTCTGATATTCCCCTGTCTGTTATGCTAGCTAGGTCTCTGTCATTCCCCTGTCTGTTATGCTAGCTAGGTCCCTGTCATTCCCCTGTCTGTTATGCTAGCTAGGTCTCTGTCATTCCCCTGTCTGTTATGCTAGCTAGGTCTCTGTCATTCCCCTGTCTGTTATGCTAGCTAGGTCTCTGTCATTCCCCTGTCTGTTATGCTAGCTAGGTCCCTGTCATTCCCCTGTCTGTTATGCTAGCTAGGTCTCTGTCATTCCCCTGTCTGTAATGCTAGCTAGGTCTCTGTCATTCCCTGTCTGATATTCCCCTGTCTGTTATGCTAGCTAGGTCTCTGTCATTCCCCTGTCTGTCATGCTAGCTAGGTCCCTGTCATTCCCCTGTCTGTTATACCAGCTAGGTCTCTGTCATTCCCGTGTCTGTAATGCCAGCTAGGTCTCTGTCATTCCCCTGTCTGTTATGCTAGCTAGGTCCCTGTCATTCCCCTGTCTGTTATGCTAGCTAGGTCTCTGTCATTCCCCTGTCTGTTATGCTAGCTAGGTCCCTGTCATTCCCCTGTCTGTTATGCTAGCTAGGTCTCTGTCATTCCCCTGTCTGTTATGCTAGCTAGGTCTCTGTCATTCCCCTGTCTGTAATGCTAGCTAGGTCTCTGTCATTCCTGTCTGATATTCCCCTGTCTGTTATGCTAGCTAGGTCTCTGTCATTCCCCTGTCTGTTATGCTAGCTAGGTCCCTGTCATTCCCCTGTCTGTTATGCTAGCTAGGTCTCTGTCATTCCCCTGTCTGTAATGCTAGCTAGGTCTCTGTCATTCCCCTGTCTGATATTCCCCTGTCTGTTATGCTAGCTAGGTCTCTGTCATTCCCCTGTCTGTCATGCTAGCTAGGTCCCTGTCATTCCCCTGTCTGTTATGCCAGCTAGGTCTCTGTCATTCCCCTGTCTGTAATGCTAGCTAGGTCTCTGTCATTCCCCTGTCTGTTATGCTAGCTAGGTCTCTGTCATTCCCCTGTCTGATATTCCCCTGTCTGTTATGCTAGCTAGGTCCCTGTCATTCCCCTGTCTGTTATGCTAGCTAGGTCTCTGTCATTCCCCTGTCTGTTATGCTAGCTAGGTCTCTGTCATTCCCCTGTCTGTTATGCTATTCCCTGTCATTCCCCTGTCTGTTATGCTAGCTAGGTCTCTGTCATTCCCCTGTCTGTTATGCTAGCTAGGTCTCTGTCATTCCCCTGTCTGTTATGCTAGCTAGGTCCCTGTCATTCCCCTGTCTGTTATGCTAGCTAGGTCTCTGTCATTCCCCTGTCTGTTATGCTAGCTAGGTCTCTGTCACTCCCCTGTCTGTTATGCTAGCTAGGTCCCTGTCATTCCCCTGTCTGTTATGCTAGCTAGGTCTCTGTCATTCCCCTGTCTGTTATGCTAGCTAGGTCTCTGTCATTCCCCCTGTTATGCTAGCTAGGTCTCTGTCATTCCCCTGTCTGTTATGCTAGCTAGGTCTCTGTCATTCCCCTGTCTGTTATGCTAGCTAGGTCCCTGTCATTCCCCTGTCTGTTATGCTAGCTAGGTCTCTGTCATTCCCCTGTCTGTTATGCTAGCTAGGTCTCTGTCATTCCCCTGTCTGTTATGCTAGCTAGGTCTCTGTCACTCCCCTGTCTGATATTCCCCTGTCTGTCATGCTAGATATGTGTCTGTTGTGCTCTCCTGTTTTCCATGCTAGCTGGGTGTCTGTTTTTCTCCTGTTGTCATGGGGTGGCACGGTAGCCTAGTGGTTAGAGCGTTGGACTAGTAACCGGAAGGTTGCAAGTTCAAACCCCCGAGCTGACAAGGTACAAATATCGTTCTGCCCCTGAACAGGCAGTTAACCCACTGTTCCTAGGCCATCATTGAAAATAAGAATTTGTTCTTAACTGAATTGCCTAGTAAAATAAAGGTAAAACAATGGTAGCTAGGTGTCTGTTATTCTCCTGTTGTCATGGTAGCTAGGTGTCTGTTATTTTCCTGTCTGTCATGGTAGCTAGGTGTCTGTTATTCTTCTGTTGTCATGGTAGCTAGGTGTCTGTTATTCTTCTGTTGTCATGGTAGCTATGTGTCTGTTATTCTCCTGTTGTCATGGTAGCTATGTGTCTGTTATTCTCCTGTTGTCATGGTAGCTAGGTGTCTGTTATTCTCCTGTTGTCATGGTAGCTAGGTGTCTGTTATTCTTCTGTTGTCATGGTAGCTAGGTGTCTGTTATTCTCTTGTTGTAATGCTAGATATGTGTACATTATTCTCCACCATTCTAGCTGTTTGTGTGGTGGTGAGCCAGTCTTTATCAGCCATCACCACTACACCATACAATACTGAGACAGTCTTTATCAGCCATACAATACTGAGACAGTCTTTATCAGCCATCACCACTGCACCATACAATACTGAGACAGTCTTTATCAACCACTACACCATACAATACTGAGACAGTCTTTATCAGCCATCACCACTACACCATACAAAACTGAGCCAGTCTTTATCAACCACACAATACTGAGACAGTCTTTATCAACCACTACACCATACAATACTGAGACAGTCTTTATCAACCACTACACCATACAATACTGAGACAGTCTTTATCAACCACTACACCATACAATACTGAGACAGTCTTTATCAACCACTACACCATACAATACTGAGACAGTCTTTATCAGCCACTACACCATACAATACTGAGACAGTCTTTATCAACCACTACACCATACAATACTGAGACAGTCTTTATCAACCACTACACCATACAATACTGAGCCAGTCTTTATCAGCCACACAATACTGAGACAGTCTTTATCAGCCATACAATACTGAGACAGTCACATTCACTCTATCAGCGGTTCATTCATCGAGTCATTGTGCAAATAATTTCAGATCTTATCCGTCTAACCGTTATAGGCAGTTGGGGATGAATGTATCTAAATATTAGCTGTTAAATCACAGGTTTGGAACAGACATCAATTATGGAACAGTATGGCAGTCACATCAATGTCTTCCCTATCAGAACATTGATGCAATTTAGGTGGCACATATGGAGCTGGAATCCCTAATGTTGTAAACTGGCACGACCGTTTGGGATATTATAAACAAAACAAAAAAGGTCACTCTAAAAACAAACAAACACTGGTTTTGTTTTCTATGTCACTGCAAAAACTACATGTTTACCATTGATGCTCCTCTCAATACAAACATTCCTCCGTTTAAACAACAATTAACGACAACAATAACAAAAGTGTCGGGGGCGAACAGTGAGATAGATATAACAGGCTTAATGTTGTACTCACCAGATCGTGGTTGGTAGAGTTGGAGTCTTCCTCAGGGAAAGGCTTGGACACCCCCAGCGCTATACAGTTAGCAAAGATGGCTATCAGGATGAAGATGTCAAAGGGTCTAGAGAGGAGAGTGGTCATGGAAACAACAAAAACAACCAAAAACAATCCATATTGAAATGAAAACGGATGTCCTGACTCTCTGTGGTCACTAAAGATCACACCCCACTGGATACAACCTCGTTCAAACAACATTGTTGACCTAATGGGTTATGAAAGGAGAAGTCAAGAGGACTGGGATGTGAAAACTTTTAAAATGGTTTGAAAGCATAGTATATATTAGAAATTCAACAAACTTTTGGTTGTCCTTTTTCTGAGTGTGTGAATATAGGTTGTAATCTCACTGATCAACAGCTCAACCAGAGGAGGCTGGTGGGAGGATCTATAGGGGGACAGGCTCATTTTAATGACTGGAATGAGATAAATAGCATGGTATCTAACCATTACAATGAGCCAAATCCTCCTAGCGCTCATCCCACCAGTTTCGACCACATATTATCCCATTACGATACGTGCCATCCCACTGAGCACACTACGTCATTTTAATGTGGATAATTGGGTAATATTTGGTTAGTAATGTTAACCCCAGTGTCCAGTGTAAATTAACAATCTGGCCATCGTACCATCATGGCCACCTAATCATCCCCAGCTTCTAATTGGCAAAAACAACAACCAGAACAATACTTATACAACAACAATAATACTACTACCAATAGCAGTACTACTACAACAATACTGACTGTATACTACTACTACAACAACAACAATACTACTATTAATAGGAGTACTACTACAATACTGACTGTATACTACTACAACAACAATACTACTACTAATAGGAGTACTACTACAATACTGACTGTATACTACTACTACAACAACAACAATACTACTATTAATAGGAGTACTACTACAATACTGACTGTATACTACTACAACAACAACAATACTACTACTAATAGGAGTACTACAACAATACTGACTGTATACTACTACTACTGCTATTACTACTACAACAACAACAATACTACTACTCATAGCAGTACTACTACAACAATACTGACTGTATACTACTACAACAAAAATACTTATACTACTACTACTAGTAGTAGCACTACAACAACAACTACTACACTTACGGTCAGGTCTATACGTATTTGGACAGTGACACCGGCTGCATCATTTTGTTTCTGTACGCCGCCACAATGGATTAGAAAGGAAACAGTCACAATGTGCTTGAAGTGCAGACATTCATCTTCAATTTCAGGGTTTTTCAAAATTATTGTATGAACCGTGTAGGAATTACGACCATTTTTATACACCCCCCTAAACTAACGTAATCATAAATGAAATTGTAAGTTTTAATACTTGGTTGCAAATCCTTTGCAGTCGATAACTGCCTGAAGTCTGGAACCCATAGACATCACCAGATGCTGGGTTTCTTCCCTGGTGATGCTCTGCCAGGCCTTTACTACAGCTGTCTTCACTTCCTGCTTGTTCTTGGAGAGTTTTGCCTTCAGCAAGTGAAATGCTCAATTGGATTCAGGTCAGGTGATTGACTTAGCCATTGCAGAACATTCAACTTATTTGCCTTAAAAAAAAAGGATTGGGTTGCTTTCGCAGTATTGCTTCGGGTCATTGTCCAGCTGCACTGTGAAGCGCCGTCCAATGAGTTTTGAAGCATTTGGCAGAATCTGAGCAGATAATAATATTAGCCCTAAACACTTCAGAATGCATCCTGCTGCTTTGGTCAGCAATCACATCATCAATAAAATACAAGGGGACCAGTTCCATTAGCAGCCATACATGTCCACGCCATAACACCACCTCCTCCATGCTTCACAGATGAAATGGTATACTTTTGATCATGAGCAGCTACTTCCCTTCTCCATACTCTTCTCTTCACATCATTCTGGTACAAGTGGATCATCTGTCCATAGGGTGTTGTTCCAGAACTGTACAGACATTGTTTTTTTTAATGTTGTTTTGGCCAACTGTAATCTGGTCTTCCTGTTTTTTTTTAAGGCTTACCAATGGTTTACATCTTGTGATAAACCCTCTGTCTTTTACTCTGGTGACGTCTTCTCTTGATTGTTGACATAGATACACCTGGAGGGTGTTCTTGATCTGGACAACTGTTGTGAAGGTGTTTTTTTCTTCACCAGGGAAATAATTATTCTGTTATCCACTAAAGTTGTTTTCCGTGGTCTTCTGGGCCTTTTGGTGTTCTCTGAGCTCTCCAGTGCCTTATTTCTTTTAAAGAACGTACCAAATAGTTGATTTGGCCACACGTAATGTTTTTGTTTAGATTTGTCAGCCTAATGATGGCTTACTTCACTGGCAGTGACAGATCTTTGGACTTCATGTTTGAGGGTTAACAGCAACAGATTCCAAATGTAAAAATGCCACACTTGAAATGAACTCTATACCTTTTATCTAGTTACTTGTAAATGAACTAATGAGAGAATAACACACACCTGGCCATGGAACAGCTGATTAGCCAATTATCCAATTACTTTTGGTCCCTTATAAAGGGGGGCATATATAAAAGGTGTTGTAATTAAAGCTCTTTCATTTATTTATTTAACGAGGCAAGTCAGTTAAGAACACATTCTTATTTACAATGACAGCCTACTGGGGTACAGTGGGTTAACTGCCTTGTTCAGGGGCAGGATGACAGATTTTTACCTTGTCAGCTTGGGAATTTGAACCAGCAACCTTTTCAGTTACATTGCCCAATGCTCAGCTCATATTAATGTATTAACTCCAATATGCTGTCGTAGACAGCTAAAATAATAATAACTTGGAGAATGTCCAAATATGTATTAAACTGACTGTGTTGTATATTCTATATAACTGGAAGAGGAAGAGTAGCTGCTGCCTTGGCAGGAACTAATGGGGATCCATAATAAACCCCAGGAAGAGTAGCTGCAGGAACTAATGGGGATCCATAATAAACCCCAGGAAGAGTAGCTGCAGGAACTAATGGGGATCCATAATAAACCCCAGGAAGAGTAGCTGCTGCCTTGGCAGGAACCAATGGGGATCCATAATAAACCCCAGGAAGAGTAGCTGCTGCCTTGGCAGGAACTAATGGGGATCCATAATAAACCCCAGGAAGAGTAGCTGCTGGCCTTGGGGATCCATAATAAACCCCAGGAAGAGTAGCTGCTGCCTTGGCAGGAACTGGGGATCCATAATAAACCCCAGGAAGAGTAGCTGCTGCCTTGGCAGGAACTAATGGGGATCCATAATAAACCCCAGGAAGAGTAGCTGCTGCCTTGGCATGAACTAATGGGGATCCATAATAAACCCCAGGAAGAGTAGCTGCTGCCTTGGCAGGAACTAATAGGGATCCATAATAAACCCCAGGAAGAGTAGCTGCTGCCTTGGCAGGAACTAATAGGGATCCATAATAAACCCCAGGAAGAGTAGCTGCTGCCTTGGCAGGAACTAATGGGGATCCATAATAAACCCCAGGAAGAGTAGCTGCTGCCTTGGCAGGAACTAATGGGGATCCATAATAAACCCCAGGAAGAGTAGCTGCTGCCTTGGCATGAACTAATGGGGATCCATGATAAACCCCAGGAAGAGTAGCTGCTGCCTTGGCAGGAACTAATGGGGATCCATAATAAACCCCAGGAAGAGTAGCTGCTGCCTTGGCATGAACTAATGGGGATCCATGATAAACCCCAGGAAGAGTAGCTGCTGTCTTGCCAGGAACTAATTAAGATCCATAATAAACCCCAGGAAGAGTAGCTGCTGCCTTGGCAGGAACTAATGGGGATCCATCATAAACCCCAGGAAGAGTAGCTGCTGCCTTGGCAGGAACTAATGGGGATCCATAATAAACCCCAGGAAGAGTAGCTGCTGCCTTGGCAGGAACTAATGGGGATCCATAATAAACCCCAGGAAGAGTAGCTGCTGCCTTGGCAGGAACTAATGGGGATCCATGATAAACCCCAGGAAGAGTAGCTGCTGCCTTGGCATGAACTAATGGGGATCCATGATAAACCCCAGGAAGAGTAGCTGCTGTCTTGCCAGGAACTAATTAAGATCCATAATAAACCCCAGGAAGAGTAGCTGCTGCCTTGGCAGGAAGATCCATCATAAACCCCAGGAAGAGTAGCTGCTGCCTTGGCAGGAACTAATGGGGATCCATAATAAACCCCAGGAAGAGTAGCTGCTGCCTTGGCAGGAACTAATGGGGATCCATAATAAACCCCAGGAAGAGTAGCTGCTGCCTTGGCAGGAACTAATGGGGATCCATAATAAACCCCAGGAAGAGTAGCTGCTGCCTTGGCAGGAACTAATGGGGATCCATAATAAACCCCAGGAAGAGTAGCTGCTGCCTTGGCAGGAACTAATGGGGATCCATAATAAACCCCAGGAAGAGTAGCTGCTGCCTTGGCAGGAACTAATGGGGATCCATCATAAACCCCAGGAAGAGTAGCTGCTGCCTTGGCAGGAACTAATGGGGATCCATAATAAACCCCAGGAAGAGTAGCTGCTGCCTTGGCAGGAACTAATAGGGATCCATAATAAACCCCAGGAAGAGTAGCTGCTGCCTTGGCAGGAACTAATGGGGATCCTTAATAAATACACATACAAATACAACAACATCAATACTACTACTTCTACTTCGACTACTACTACAACAACAACCACAACAATACATTTCCTACAACAACCACAACAATGTTTATACTACAACAACAATCCTTATACTACACCATCAAAAACAATAATTATACTACTACTACAGCAACAATACTTATACTACAACAACAACAATAACAACAACATACACTAGACCAGTGTTTCTCAACCTCTGATAAAGTCCTCATCTCTCTCTGTCCTCTCACACAGGCCTTTTCTCATTTGGGAATAAAATCTTTCCTCCGTCCTCTCCTCCGTCCTCTCTCCTCCGTCCTCTCTCCTCCATCCTCTCTCCTCCGTCCTCTCTCCTCCGTCCTCTCCTCCGTCCTCTCTCCTCCGTCCTCTCTCCTCCATCCTCCTCCTCCTCTCTCCTCCGTCCTCTCTCCTCCGTCCTCTCTCCTCCGTCCTCTCTCCTCCGTCCTCTCTCCTCCGTCCTCTCTCCTCCGTCCTCTCTCCTCCGTCCTCTCTCCTCCGTCCTCTCTCTCCTCCGTCTCTCTCTCCGTCTCTCTCCTCTCCGTCCTCTCTCCTCCGTCCTCTCTCCTCCACTTTAGACATTTATTTAGTAATCCACCTCTGTAAATTTAATTTGCCCGATGACGCGCAAGTGAAGAAGGAGTCTCATTTCATACAAACACATTTTTTTGTACACATTCCCCCTCCTCGGCGCCTCTCCTCAATTACCTTTTACCTTTTTCAAAAGGAGACTAGAGAGGATTGAGGAGAAAGGACACAGGAGCTGAGAAAATTCAATTGAGAAAAGGCCACACTTGCTTTCTCTCTCTCATCTCTCATCTCTCTCTCCACCCCTCTCTCTCCACCTCTCTTTCTCCCCTCTCTGTCTCCCTCTTTCTCCCTCTGACTCTCTAGCTAACCAACCGGCCCCTCAGGTAGTTGTCTTCTCTATTAACTCGGACTGAACTAGAACTCACCTTTAGAATAATAAGTGGTTTGAATCTAGGTCGTCTTCATGCCACATGCCTGGCAACTCAGACTGGTATCATAGACTAGACGTAACATTGTAAATGTAAAGTATGATACGTTATGTTTGGTATGGTTACATAAGACAGAAGGTTACTTAAAAGACATGAACGAAAAAAGGGTAGTTGGTCGTGGTGGATGGGTGGGCGTAGATAACGCCTAGCAACCCAAGGGTTGTTTGAATCTCATCACGGACAACTTTAGCATTTTAGCTAATTAGCAACTTTGTAACTACTTACTACTTTTTAGCTACTTTGCAACTACTTAGCATGTTAGCTAAGCCTTCTCCAAACACTCCAAACACTAACATGAACCGTTTTAGCTAACCCTTCCCCAAACTTAACCAATGAACCTAATCCTAACCCTAACCATTAGCCCCTAAATCCTAGACAAGCTAGCGTTAGCCAGCTAGCTAATGTTACTGTTAGACACCTAGCCACCCATAGCTAACATTAGCCACAACAAATTGGAATTCGTAACCTATCATACAAAATGGATAATGGACATCCACAAATTAATACATACCATACGAAACGTAACATATCATACTACATGGAGTGTCTTGGTTTTACGTACAGAATAATACAAAATGCACTGAGACCAGGTTGGGTAACTTGGTCTACTTTTCTGTGTATTGTGTGTCTGTTAAGTAAGTTAGCTCTAGTGAGTGTCAATGTTTTCCCACTGGTAATAATTTCAATGTGGAAATGTGGGTAATATTTGGTTGAAACGTTGACCAACCTTTATTCACCCACTCAAAAAAAACAGGCAAAGGATTGTTGAATACCTAATGTTTATCACTATGCTTTCAGCCTGTCACACCCTGATCTGTTTCACCTGTTTTGTGCTTGTTTCCACCCCTTCCAGGTGTCGCCCATCTTCTCCATTATCCCCTGTGTATTTATACCTGTGTCCTCTGTTTGTCTGTTCCCAGTTCGTCTTGTTTTGTCAAGTCAACCAGTGTGGTTTTTTCCGTGCTCCTGTTTATCCTATTCTGTGTTTTTCTAGTCCTCCCGGTTCTGACCTTAGCCTGCCCTGACACTGAGTCCGCCTACCTGACCATTCAGCCTGCCCTGACCTCGAGCCTGCCTGCCACTCTGTTCCGCCTGGACTCTGACCTGGTTTTTGATATTTTGCCTGTCCACAAACTGTCTCTCGCCCCTTTTTTTATAATAAATATCATAGACTAGAACCATCTGCCTCCCAGCTGCATCTGGGTCTCACCCTTTATCGTTATACAACCATCTAAAAGCACAACCAAATTCCAATGGGAAAAAAAGTCAGATTTTTGGTTTAGCTGCATCAAATCAGACTTTATTTAACGTGCATTTAAAGTTTGATTAAGTCCTATTCTTTAACTTCGATTTTTTTGGTTGAGATGGAATGTAAAAATCCAACAAATCAATTATTTGTTTGTAATTAATCATTCATTTGCATTATTCAACTGGAATTCAATCCAGACTAAGTCAGTGGCACAGACGCAACTCTCCAATCAGAACATCTCCTTCAAATGTTAATATTTGGTTGCCTTGACAACCAAACGCAATTCAACATCTAGTTTGTCTAAAAAGGAATCATGTATATGTTGGATTCACGTCTCCATCTCAACCAAAAATCGACATTTAAAAATGTGACTAAATCTAATTTAATCTAAACTTTAAATGCATTTTAAATAAAGTTTGATTTGATGTTATCCTATTCTTTAACTTTCAATTTGAAATTAACCAGAGCTTTAAACCCTAGGCCTAATTGTATTGTCTATTTTTAGTTGAACTCTGGGTTGAATTGAAACAATAGTTGTTGGTTGACTTTGCAAATGCTTTAGAGGCCTAAATAGTATCATTAATGATATATGATTCATAGTTTATGGTTACATTTAATTTTCTCTATTGAACCTACACTATGGAATGAATTCGATATCAACAGTGGATCTAAGTAGAGATATCTCAATAATCATTTTCACAATAGCACATTGGTAATAGTCAGTGACAAAACTCACAGCTAAACTGGGCTTAGTTAAAACCCTGGATTGGAGATCAAAGGGATAGCTGTAGATACAACATCTCTCCAGTAGGAGGTGCTGTAAATACATCAACTCTCCAGTAGGATGAGCTGTAAATACATCAATTCTCCAGTAGGAGGTGCTGTAGATACAACATCTCTCCAGTAGGAGGTGCTGTAAATACATCAACTCTCCAGTAGGAGGAGCTGTAAATACATCAACTCTCCAGTAGGAGGTGCTGTAGATACAACATCTCTCCAGTAGGAGGTGCTGTAAATACATCAACTCTCCAGTAGGAGGTGCTGTAAATACATCAACTCTCCAGTAGGAGGAGCTGTAATACATCAACTCTCCAGTAGGAGGTGCTGTAAATACATCAACTCTCCAGTAGGAGGTGCTGTAAATACATCAACTCTCCAGTAGGAGGTGCTGTAAATACATCAACTCTCCAGTAGGAGGTGCTGTAAATACATCAACTCTCCAGTAGGAGGTGTTGTAAATACATCAACTCTCCAGTAGGAGGTGCTGTAGATAGATCAACTCTCTAGTAGGACATGCTGTAGATACATCAGCTGTTCCAAGTGCTACTGCAAACCAATCAGCTGTAGGTAAAGGATACTTCCACTCTACGATGGAGAGCGCAGCCCTGCGTATAGGGTTGTTGAGTTTGAGGCAGTAAAGGGCTCTGGGCGCTCTCTGGACCTTGTCAGAACCCTGTACCACTTTCTTATTATGATGGCTCTTCTTCCTCTGCGTCCCCGTGGAACTGGTCGTAGAGTGGAGTGTGTCCGTCCTTGTCATCTTCACTCCTCCGTTTTCGGCCATACCGTCCTCCGTCCACTCCGCGTCTCCTTTCTTCTCCCCTCCCTCCTCCTCCTCCTCCTCCTCCTCCTCCTCCTCCTCTTCTCCCTCTTCTCCCTCTCCTCCACCCTCCTCTCCTTCGTCTGTGTTGGTGTACCCGTTCCGGCCATTGTCTGAGGAAGAGGAGGAAGAGAAGGAAGAGGAGAGAGTTAGACCAAAATCAGGAGAACTTGACTCCTTCATGGGTTAGGTTACTCCCAGTAGAGATAGTCCAATGTAAAGAGTTATTAAATCAATAGTACCATGTTCCTCTCTGTTCTGTGTGTTTCTATATCCACTGAAAACCGTAAAACCCAGTTAACCCCATCCCCCACCTCGAGCTTAAACCTAACCCTATCCCCCACCTCGAGATTAAACCTAACCCTATCCCCCACCTCAACCTTAAACCTAACCCCATCCCCCACCTCGAGCTTAAACCTAACCCTATCCCCCACCTCGAGCTTAAACCTAACCCTATCCCCCCACCTCGAGCTTAAACCTAACCCTATCCCCCACCTCGAGCTTAAACCTAACCCTATCCCCCACCTCGACCTTAAACCTAACCCTATCCCCCACCTCGACCTTAAACCTAACCCTATACCCCACCTCGACCTTAAACCTAACCCTATCCCCCACCTCGACCTTAAACCTAACCCTATCCCCCACCTCGAGCTTAAACCTAACCCTATCCCCCACCTCGACCTTAAACCTAACCCTATCCCCCACCTCGAGCTTAAACCTAACCCTGTCCCCCACCTCGACCTTAAACCTAACCCTATCCCCCACCTCGACCTTAAACCTAACCCCGTCCCCCACCTCAAGCTTAAACCTAACCCTATCCCCCACCTCGAGCTTAAACCTAACCCTATCCCCCACCTCGACCTTAAACCTAACCCTATCCCCCACCTCGAGCTTAAACCTAACCCTATCCCCCACCTCGACCTTAAACCTAACCCTATCCCCCACCTCGACCTTAAACCTAACCCTATCCCCCACCTCGACCTTAAACCTAACCCTATCCCCCACCTCGACCTTAAACCTAACCCTATCCCCCACCTCGAGCTTAAACCTAACCCTATCCCCCACCTCGACCTTAAACCTAACCCTATCCCCCACCTCGAGCTTAAACCTAACCCTATCCCCCACCTCGAGCTTAAACCTAACCCTATCCCCCACCTCAACCTTAAACCTAACCCTATCCCCCACCTCGACCTTAAACCTAACCCTATCCCCCACCTCGACCTTAAACCTAACCCTATCCCCCACCTCGAGCTTAAACCTAACCCCATCCCCCACCTCGAGCTTAAACCTAACCCTATCCCCCACCTCGAGCTTAAACCTAACCCTATCCCCCACCTCGACCTTAAACCTAACCCTATCCCCCACCTCGACCTTAAACCTAACCCTATCCCCCACCTCGACCTTAAACCTAACCCTATCCCCCACCTCGACCTTAAACCTAACCCTATCCCCCACCTCGACCTTAAACCTAACCCTATCCCCCACCTCGACCTTAAACCTAACCCTATCCCCCACCTCGACCTTAAACCTAACCCTATCCCCCACCTCGAGCTTAAACCTAACCCTATCCCCCACCTCGAGCTTAAACCTAACCCCATCCCCCACCTCAACCTTAAACCTAACCCCATCCCCCACCTCGACCTTAAACCTAACCCTATCCCCCACCTCGACCTTAAACCTAACCCCATCCCCCACCTCGACCTTAAACCTAACCCTATCCCCCACCTCAACCTTAAACCTAACCCCATCCCCCACCTCAACCTTAAACCTAACCCCATCCCCCACCTCGACCTTAAACCTAACCCTATCCCCCACCTCGTCCTTAAACCTAACCCCATCCCCCACCTCGACCTTAAACCTAACCCTATCCCCCACCTCGACCTTAAACCTAACCCCATCCCCCACCTCGAGCTTAAACCTAACCCTATCCCCCACCTCGACCTTAAACCTAACCCCATCCCCCACCTCAACCTTAAACCTAACCCCATCCCCCACCTCGACCTTAAACCTAACCCTATCCCCCACCTCGAGCTTAAACCTAACCCTATCCCCCACCTCGACCTTAAACCTAACCCCATCCCCCACCTCGACCTTAAACCTAACCCTATCCCCCACCTCGACCTTAAACCTAACCCTATCCCCCACCTCGACCTTAAACCTAACCCTATCCCCCACCTCGAGCTTAAACCTAACCCTCCCCCATCCCCCCTAACCCTATCCCCCACCTTAAACCTAACCCTATCCCCCACCTCAACCTTAAACCTAACCCCATCCCCCACCTCGACCTTAAACCTAACCCTATCCCCCACCTCGACCTTAAACCTAACCCTATCCCCCACCTCGAGCTTAAACCTAACCCCATCCCCCACCTCGACCTTAAACCTAACCCTATCCCCCACCTCGACCTTAAACCTAACCCCATCCCCCACCTCGAGCTTAAACCTAACCCTATCCCCCACCTCGACCTTAAACCTAACCCCATCCCCCACCTCAACCTTAAACCTAACCCCATCCCCCACCTCGACCTTAAAATTAACACTATCCCCCACCTCGACCTTAAACCTAACCCCATCCCCCACCTCAACCTTAAACCTAACCCCATCCCCCACCTCGACCTTAAACCTAACCCCATCCCCCACCTCGAGCTTAAACCTAACCCTATCCCCCACCTCAACCTTAAACCTAACCCTATCCCCCACCTCGACCTTAAACCTAACCCTATCCCCCACCTCGACCTTAAACCTAACCCTATCCCCCACCTCGACCTTAAACCTAACCCTATCCCCCACCTCGACCTTAAACCTAACCCTATCCCCCACCTCAACCTTAAACCTAACCCTATCCCCCACCTCGACCTTAAACCTAACCCTATCCCCACCTCGACCTTAAACCTAACCCTATCCCCCACCTCAACCTTAAACCTAACCCTATCCCCCACCTCGACCTTAAACCTAACCCTATCCCCCACCTCGACCTTAAACCTAACCCTATCCCCCACCTCAACCTTAAACCTAACCCTATCCCTAACCCTTAAAAAACACATTTTGTTTAAGTGTGTCTTGATCATGTTCAGTCAGTGGACATTAGACAACTGAAGAACTTAGAGTAAAAAATATATTATTGTAATGAGTTTGTATCAGTCCAGTCATTTTTATAAGAGCTTTGGTAGACGTTACATTGACATCAAGACAATCTTGTTTTTCCTCATAACCTAATCTGACGGATCACATAATATCTTACAGCAGCATGCTGAATCTTGAGAACTATTGAACTCGATAAATACATTTGTATGCTCTGAAGGATGGTGTGTTGTTCAATGTGTGAGACTCCACAGTAAGCAAGGCTATAAGCAGGGTTAGAATGGTAATACAGAGTAGTTAATAGGTGAAAACAACCATATTGTAGAGAACAGCTGTGACCTATTTCTCCGGAGCCGAAGCAGAGCAGAGCAGAGAGGAGCAGAGAGGAGCAGAGAGAAGAGAGGAGCAGAGAGAAGAGAGGAGCAGAGGGAAGAGAGGAGTAGAGAGAAGAGAGGAATAGAGAGGAATAGAGAGGAGCAGAGAGAAGAGAGGAGCAGAGAGAAGAGAGGAGTAGAGAGAAGAGAGGAGTAGAGAGGAGTAGAGAGAAGAGAGGAGCAGAGAGTAACAGAGAGGAACAGAGAGAAGTAGAGAGAAGAGAGGAGTAGAGAGAAGAGAGGAGCAGAGAGGAACAGAGAGAAGAGAGGAGTAGAGAGAAGAGAGGAGCAGAGAGGAACAGAGAGAAGAGAGGAGTAGAGAGAAGAGAGGAGTAGAGAGGAGCAGAGAGAAGAGAGGAGCAGAGAGGAGAGAGGAGTAGAGAGGAGCAGAGAGGAACAGAGAGTAGAGAGGAGTAGAGAGAAGAGAGGAGTAGAGAGGAGTAGAGAGGAGCAGAGAGGAACAGAGAGAAGAGAGGAGTAGAGAGAAGAGAGGAGTAGAGAGGAACAGAGAGGAACAGAGAGAAGAGAGGAGTAGAGAGAAGAGAGGAGTAGAGAGGACCAGAGAGAAGAGAGTTTAGCAGAGAGGAACAGAGAGGAGCAGAGAGGGACAGAGAGGAGCAGACAGGAGCAGAGAGAAGAGAGGAGCAGAGAGCAGAGAGGGACAGAGAGGGACAGAGAGGAGCAGACAGGAACAGAGAGGAGCAGGCAGAGAGGAGCAGAGAGGAACAGAGAGGAGCAGAGAGGGACAGAGAGGGACAGAGAGAGACAGAGAGGAGCAGAGAGGGACAGAGAGGAGCAGAGAGGAGCAGAGAGGGACAGAGGAGCAGAGAGGGACAGAGAGGAGCAGAGAGGAGCAGAGAGGGACAGAGAGGAGCAGAGAGGGACAGAGAGGAGCAGAGAGGGACAGAGAGGAGCAGAGAGGAGCAGAAAGGAGCAGAGAAAAGAGAGAGAGTCAGAGTGTGTGAGGGAGGGAGAGATTCAAAGTACGTGAGGGAGAGAGAGAGAGAGTCCGAGTGTGTGAGGGAGGGAGAGTGGAACATGCACTAATAGCTTATATGAATCATATTTTTATCATGATGTTCCTGGGCTGCAGTGAGATTGAGGGAATCCTAACAGACGTTGATAACACTGTTCTCAGTAAAACCTGTCAAGGAGCATTAAATTGAGCCAAAAGCAGTGGGAGAAACTCCTGTAAAAAGTTCAATAGGTATTAGGTTAAGTACTCAAGACTGATAGGGAGATCGTTTCAATGGTAATTCGCTGCTCGTTTTGGAAGATATTAACTCTGTTCATAGGAAGGATGTCAGAGTTGATGCTCCTGGTGCTACACAGTATGTTTTAGCTGTCACACAGGAACAGGGCCTTAGCTACAGCTCTATTCGTATTTATTAAGGATATTAACCCTTCCTGCCAAGGCAGCAGCTACTCTTCCTGGGGTTTAATATGGATCCCCATGAGTTCCTGCCAAGGCAGCAGCTACTCTTCCTGGGGTTTATTAAGGATCCCCATGAGTTCCTGCCAAGGCAGCAGCTACTCTTCCTGGGGTTTATTATGGATCCCCATTAGTTCCTGCCAAGGCAGCAGCTACTCTTCCTGGGGTTTATTATGGATCCTCATTAGTTCCTGCCAAGGCAGAAGCTACTCTTCCTGGGGTTTATTATGGATCCCCATGAGTTCCTGCAGCTACTCTTCCTGGAGTCCAGCAACATAAAAACTTCTTCAGGCTCGGGTCTATTTTTCTCAATTTCCGCCTGACTTACGTGCCCAAAGTAAACTGCCTGTTGCTCAGGCCCTGAAGCCAGGATATGCCTATAATTGGTACCATTGGAAAGAAAACACACTGAAGTTTGTAGAAATGTTAAAATAATGTAAGAGACTATAACACAATTGATATGGTAGGAGAAAATCCAAAAAATTTTTTTTTGAGAGAGCCCATGCTCTTCCAATGGAACATTTCGGGAAATCATTCAATCTAGCTCCCAGTTTGCAATTCCAATGGCTTCCACTGGGAGTCAGTAGTCTTTGTTCAAGGTTTCAGGCTTGTTTCTTCCAAAACGAGGAAGAATAATGATTTTTTTGTACAGGGACACGGACTTGGAAATTAGTGTATATGTGCGCAACGAAGAGGACACAGACCTCCTAATATTGTTTTCCTTTTGAACATATTTCTTTCCGTATTAAATATTATAGTTTAATTACATTTTAGGGTATCTGAGGATTAAATAGAAATGTATTTTGACTTGTTTTAACAAAGTTTAGCGGTAGCTTTTTGGATTCCTTTCTCTGCAGGTTGAACGAGTGGATTACTCAAATCGATGGCGCCAACTAAACAGACTTTTTGGGATATAAAGAAGGATTTTATCAAAACGACACTACATGTTATAGTGGGACCCTTTGGATGACAAATCAGAGGAAGACTTTCAAGACATAACCCTAACCCTCATGAAAATATAACCCTAATTCAGCTGAAGACATAACCCTAACCTTGTTGAAGACATAACCTTAATCCTGTTGAAGACATAACCCTGACCCTGTTGAAGACATAACCCTGACCCTGTTGAAGACATAACCCTAACCTTGTTGAAGACATAACCTTAATCCTGTTGAAGACATAACCCTGACCCTGTTGAAGACATAACCCTGACCCTGTTGAAGACATAACCCTAACCTTGTTGAAGACACAACCTTAATCCTGTTGAAGACATAACCCTGACCCTGTTGAAGACATAACCCTAACCCTGTTGAAGACATAACCCTGACCCTGTTGAAGACATAACCCTGACCCTGTTGAAGACATAACCCTAACCCTGTTGAAGACATAACCCTAACCCTGTTGAAGACATAACCCTGACCCTGTTGAAGACATAACCCTAACCCTGTTGAAGACATAACCCTAACCCTGTTGAAGACATAACCTAACCCTGTTGAAGACATAACCCTGACCCTGTTGAAGACATAACCCTAACCCTGTTGAAGACATAACCCTGACCCTGTTGAAGACATAACCCTAACCCTGTTGAAGACATAACCCTAACCCTGTTGAAGACATAACCCTAACCCTGTTGAAGACATAACCTAACCCTGTTGAAGACATAACCCTGACCCTGTTGAAGACATAACCTAACCCTGTTGAAGACATAACCCTAACCCTGTTGAAGACATAACCCTAACCCTGTTGAAGACATAACCCTAACCCTAATCCTGTTGAAGACATAACCCTGACCCTGTTGAAGACATAACCCTAACCCTGTTGAAGACATAACCCTGACCTTGTTGAAGACATAACCCTAACCCTGTTGAAGACATAACCCTGACCCTGTTGAAGACATAACCCTGACCCTGTTGAAGACATAACCCTGTTGAAGACATAACCCTATCCCTGTTGAAGCCATAACCCTAACCTTGTTGAAGACATAACCCTAACCTTGTTGAAGACATAACCCTGACCCTGTTGAAGACATACCCCTAACCCTAATGAAGACATAAACCTGTTGAAGACATAACCCTATCCCTGTTGAAGACATGACCCTGACCCTGTTGAAGACATAACCCTATCCCTGTTGAAGACATAACCCTGACCCTGTTGAAGACATAACCCTAACCCTGTTGAAGACATAACCCTGACCCTGTTGAAGACATAACCCTAACCCTATTGAAGACATAACCCTGTTGAAGACATAACCCTATCCCTGTTGAAGACATAACCCTGACCCTGTTGAAGACATAACCCTAACCCTGTTGAAGACATAACCCTGACCCTGTTGAAGACATAACCCTAACCCTGTTGAAGACATAACCCTAACCTTGTTGAAGACATAACCTTAATCCTGTTGAAGACATAACCCTGACCCTGTTGAAGACATAACCCTAACCCTGTTGAAGACATAACCCAGACCCTGTTGAAGACATAACCCTAACCTTGTTGAAGACATAACCCTAACCCTGTTGAAGACATAACCCTAACCCTGTTGAAGACATAACCCTAACCCTGTTGAAGGCATAACCCTAACCCTGTTGAAGACATAACCCTGACCCTGTTGAAGACATAACCCTGACCCTGTTGAAGACATAACCCTAACCCTGTTGAAGACATAACCCTAACCCTAATCCTGTTGAAGACATAACCCTGACCCTGTTGAAGACATAACCCTGACCCTGTTGAAGACATAACCCTGACCCTGTTGAAGACATAACCCTGACCCTGTTGAAGACATAACCCTGACCCTGTTGAAGACATAACCCTGACCTTGTTGAAGACATAACCCTGACCCTGTTGAAGACATAACCCGAACCCTGTTGAAGACATAACCCTGTTGAAGACATAACCCTAACCTTGTTGAAGACATAACCCTGACCCTGTTGAAGACATAACCCTAACCCTGTTGAAGACATAAACCTGAAGACATAACCCTATCCCTGTTGAAGACATAACCCTAACCCTGTTGAAGACATAACCCTATCCCTGTTGAAGACATAACCCTGACCCTGTTGAAGACATAACCCTAACCCTGTTGAAGACATAACCCTGACCCTGTTGAAGACATAACCCTAACCCTGTTGAAGACATAACCCTGTTGAAGACATAACCCTATCCTTGTTGAAGACATAACCCTGACCCTGTTGAAGACATAACCCTATCCCTGTTGAAGACATAACCCTGACCCTGTTGAAGACATAACCCTATCCCTGTTGAAGACATAACCCTGACCCTGTTGAAGACCCTAACCCTGTTGAAGCCACCCTGTGTGAAGACATAACCCTGACCCTGTTGAAGACATAACCCTGACCCTGTTGAAGACATAACCCTAACCCTGTTGAAGACATAACCCTGTTGAAGACATAACCCTATCCCTGTTGAAGACATAACCCTGACCCTGTTGAAGACATAACCCTGTTGAAGACATAACCCTGACCTTGTTGAAGACATAACCCTGACCCTGTTGAAGACATAACCCTGACCCTGTTGAAGACATAACCCTGTTGAAGACATAACCCTGACCCTGTTGAAGACATAACCCTGTTGAAGACATAACCCTGACCCTGTTGAAGACATAACCCTAACCCTGTTGAAGACATAACCCTGACCCTGTTGAAGACATAACCCTAACCCTGTTGAAGACATAACCCTGACCCTGTTGAAGACATAACCCTGACCCTGTTGAAGACATAACCCTGACCCTGTTGAAGACATAACCCTAACCCTGTTGAAGACATAACCCTGTTGAAGACATAACCCTGACCCTCTTGAAGACATAACCCTAACCCTGTTGAAGACATAACCCTAACCCTGTTGAAGACATAACCCTGACCCTGTTGAAGACATAACCCTGACCCTGTTGAAGACATAACCCTAACCCTGTTGAAGACATAACCCTAACCCTGTTGAAGGCATAACCCTAACCCTGTTGAAGACATAAACCTAACCCTGTTGAAGACATAACCCTAACCCTGTTGAAGACATAACCCTAACCCTGTTGAAGACATAACCCTAACCCTAATCCTGTTGAAGACATAACCCTGACCCTGTTGAAGACATAACCCTAACCCTGTTGAAGATATAACCCTGACCTTGTTGAAGACATAACCCTAACCCTGTTGAAGACATAACCCTGACCCTGTTGAAGACATAACCCTGACCCTGTTGAAGACATAACCCTAACCCTGTTGAAGGCATAACCTAACCCTGTTGAAGACATAAACCTAACCCTGTTGAAGACATAACCCTAACCCTGTTGAAGACATAACCCTAACCCTGTTGAAGACATAACCCTAACCCTAATCCTGTTGAAGACATAACCCTGACCCTGTTGAAGACATAACCCTAACCCTGTTGAAGATATAACCCTGACCTTGTTGAAGACATAACCCTGACCCTGTTGAAGACATAACCCTGACCCTGTTGAAGACATAACCCTGTTGAAGACATAACCCTATCCCTGTTGAAGCCATAACCCTAACCTTGTTGAAGACATAACCCTAACCTTGTTGAAGACATAACCCTGACCCTGTTGAAGACATAACCCTAACCCTGTTGAAGACATAACCCTGACCCTGTTGAAGACATAACCCTGACCCTGTTGAAGACATAACACTGACCCTGTTGAAGACATAACCCTGACCCTGTTGAAGACATAACCCTGATCCTGTTGAAGACATAACCCTGACCTTGTTGAAGACATAACCCTGACCCTGTTGAAGACATAACCCAAACCCTGTTGAAGACATAACCCTGTTGAAGACATAACCCTAACCTTGTTGAAGACATAACCCTGACCCTGTTGAAGACATAACCCTAACCCTATTGAAGACATAACCCTGTTGAAGACATAACCCTATCCCTGTTGAAGACATAACCCTGACCCTGTTGAAGACATAACCCTATCCCTGTTGAAGACATAACCCTGACCCTGTTGAAGACATAACCCTGACCCTGTTGAAGACATAACCCTAACCCTATTGAAGACATAACCCTGACCCTGTTGAAGACATAACCCTATCCCTGTTGAAGACATAACCCTGACCCTGTTGAAGACATAACCCTATCCCTGTTGAAGACATAACCCTGACCCTGTTGAAGACATAACCCTATCCCTGTTGAAGCCATAACCCTGACACTGTTGAAGCCATAACCCTGACCCTGTTGAAGACATAACCCTGACCCTGTTGAAGACATAACCCTAACCCTGTTGAAGACATAACCCTGACCCTGTTGAAGACATAACCCTAACCCTGTTGAAGACATAACCCTGTTGAAGACATAACCCTATCCCTGTTGAAGACATAACACTGACCCTGTTGAAGACATAACCCTGTTGAAGACATAACCCTGACCTTGTTGAAGACATAACCCTGACCCTGTTGAAGACATAACCCTGACCCTGTTGAAGACATAACCCTGTTGAAGACATAACCCTGACCCTGTTGAAGACATAACCCTGTTGAAGACATAACCCTGACCCTGTTGAAGACATAACCCTAACCCTGTTGAAGACATAACCCTGACCCTGTTGAAGACATAACCCTAACCCTGTTGAAGACATAACCCTGACCCTGTTGAAGACATAACCCTGACCCTGTTGAAGACATAACCCTGACCCTGTTGAAGACATAACCCTAACCCTGTTGAAGACATAACCCTGTTGAAGACATAACCCTATCCCTGTTGAAGACATAACCCTGACCCTGTTGAAGACATAACCCTATCCCTGTTGAAGACATAACCCTGACCCTGTTGAAGACATAACCCTATCCCTGTTGAAGACATAACCCTGACCCTGTTGAAGACATAACCCTATCCCTGTTGAAGCCATAACCCTGACCCTGTTGAAGCCATAACCCTGGCCCTGTTGAAGACATAACCCTGACCCTGTTGAAGACATAACCCTAACCCTGTTGAAGACATAACCCTGTTGAAGACATAACCCTGTTGAAGCCATAACCCTGACACTGTTGAAGCCATAACCCTGACCCTGTTGAAGACATAACCCTGACCCTGTTGAAGACATAACCCTAACCCTGTTGAAGACATAACCCTGACCCTGTTGAAGACATAACCCTAACCCTGTTGAAGACATAACCCTGTTGAAGACATAACCCTGTTGAAGACATAACCCTGACCCTGTTCAAGACATAACCCTGTTGAAGACATAACCCTGACCCTGTTGAAGACATAACCCTGTTGAAGACATAACCCTGACCCTGTTGAAGACATAACCCTGTTGAAGACATAACCCTGACCCTGTTGAAGACATAACCCTAACCCTGTTGAAGACATAACCCTGACCCTGTTGAAGACATAACCCTAACCCTGTTGAAGACATAACCCTGTTGAAGACATAACCCTGACCCTGTTGAAGACATAACCCTGACCCTGTTGAAGACATAACCCTAACCCTGTTGAAGACATAACCCTGTTGAAGACATAACCCTGACCCTGTTGAAGACATAACCCTGTTGAAGACATAACCCTGTTGAAGACATAACCCTGACCCTGTTGAAGACATAACCCTGACCCTGTTTAACCCACATCTTAAGTGGCCATAATTATAATGTTAAATGTATGTTTTCATTTTTTTTCAGAACAACTGTGCTGCTAACCACAGCCTACATCTCGCCATGAAGGATATCCTTAAAAGTCTGTCAAATAATTAACCCTGCTCCTTTGAAAGGAGAGATATTTATGTGTCCTGAAACAGAGTTGGTAAAAAATAATAATAATAAATAATAATAATATAATAATGATGTCAACCAATGGAGAGACAAAGATGGCCATTATGAAGCCTGGAGTTCAGTTCGGTTCTGCATGAGAGAAACCACAAGATGGGCTGCTGCAGTGTATTTGAAACGGTTTCTTAATCCTGGTCCTGGGGACCCACCAGCACTACACACTAACACAATCTTTGATAAGTGGAATCAGGTGTGCAGCGCTAGAGGACACGCTAACGTGCAACCACTTTAGTGTCCTCAGGACTACGATGCGTACTATTGTTTATTACCGTATTTTATTAATGTAAAGAGGGAGAAATACGTTATTGGACACGGTTTGGTTATTGGATACCAGGGTGGTATTTAGTGAATGAAATGCAGAGAAATTATGACTGTAAGAGAAAACGTGTCATTTACAACCAGGTGCCGATATGTCAATGTTCACTGCATCACACAACAATAAGCACATATTAATTATCCCCTTGAGGATTGATGAAGTACTCACCATTATTTTCTGTACTATTTAACTGTTGTCACATTAGATTTGCGCCAATGCACATTCGGAAAGAGAACAAATACAGTCATTGAAGTGAACCATCAAAAGAAGATACTGAAACGGACTATATTGCACTGTGTCTGTGTGGTAAAATGTACAAGAATATTCATCCATCTATAAGGTCATTGACAAAATAACTGTAAAATGTCTCACTTTTTAAAAACATTTTTTTTGTAAATCATCAACGGCTTTAGGCTACTGTCCCTTGTCACAACTTGTAGGTTTAAAAAAAAAAACTATAGCCTTAATGTTTTAGTTTTAGTTACACGGCATAGAGATTTGAGTTGGTTAGGTTCTGTCAATGTCAACGGGAGAAATGCAGGCCACAAACGTATGTGAGAGAAACAGCTGTCCACATCTGCCGAAAGGTGACGCGTAACGAAATGTAGGTCTGCCGTTTTTCCTCTACTCTCATTAATCCATAGTTGTAATCTGAATTTAGAAGCAATAGCTATAGAAAATTCTGACTTCCGATCGACACTGAATCGATAAAAATAAATAATGTCCCATAAAGTTGCGCTTCTGTAGAGATCCGTTTATTAAGTCTAAAAATAGGTACTACGAAAGAAGCAAAAATTTGGATAGAAAATAAATAATTCAAAATGAAAAATATACACAACATGTTCTGTATTAAATTGAAAATAAGATGTAAACAGTGAATTATTGATGACAATATTCTTACTTTTGCGATTGTCCTCATACATGTCGGGGATTGTTGCCTTCAGCTGATCGCAGAGAAATGCATTATCCTCAGACAGGAGTTCACTTTTTTCACTGTTTATTCCACGTTTATATCCCAATAGAAATCTCTCCAAGTTTACATGTTTATATATTACAAATAAATACACGCGAACTTGTTTACATTTTCAATGGGGTTTCAGCTTCACTCCAAAATTATTTCCATAGTAACGTCAGATCAATTAGCAACCGTTTGAATGAAACAGTAGTAGTATACAAAAGGAGAATCCGTCGACTTGTGGTGATTTTAAAAGCCTAGTGTTGATTCTTTTAAAAATAAGAAATATATTGCAAATCCTTTCACATTAATCTCACTGGGCTTTCTCTGTTCACTATCTGTCTCCGTATTTAAGCCATCAATTCAGGATTAAAGAAAAAATGTAGTCCTTTAAAGGGGATGGCAGCCTAGAAACTTATTAAAGGCAGGGACGCGCTCGGCGGCAGAAGGTTAAATTGCATGACGACAGAAAATTCTGTGCTTAGATAAAGTCAGCCGATTTGTAACCCAATGTTGTTGAAACAAATTGCTGTTATTACCTTCCTTATTAACACTTTATAAATAATATTAATATCATAAGTAGCATACAAATTAATCACTAAAACATTAAGGCTTTTTTTTGGTCTTTGATGATATGACTACAATTTTCTCAAACATTTAATGGATTTTGTTTTCTCATAGTCAATATTTAACCATTGATCGAGTCCACATCCAAGATGGAATTTCTCCTCTATGACAGGCAGCAGGTGTAATGATACCTAGTCAATTGTACAACTGAATGCATTCAACTGAAATGTGTCTTCCACATTTAACCCAACCCTTTCCCTTTCCTAATCTCTCTCTCTCTCTCTCTCTCTCTCTCTCTCTCTCTCTCTCTCTCTCTCTCTGTGATGATGAAATGAATCACACACACAATTTCTCATCAGTACAGTAGCCAGCCACAGAACACACCCATGTATGCCTGTACAGCACACGTTTATTGAAAGTGTTGGGCAGAGCAAGTAACATCCAATCCAATCTGGGTTAAATTCATTCCAAAAATATAGAACCTTAGGTCAAAGAGTTTAGATTAGATTGAAAAAATAAATACAAATAAATAATCAAAGATGAAAAATTGCTGAACTAGGTAGGCTACTAGGAATAACTGTTGAACTAGGTAGACTTCTAGGAATAACTGTGGAACTAGGTAGGCTACTAGGAATAACTGTTGAACTAGGTAACTTAGGCTTCTAGGAATAACTGTTGAACTAGGTAGGCTACTAGGAATAACAGTTGAACTAGGTAACTTAGGCTTCTAGGAATAACTGTTGAATTAGGTAGGCTACTAGGAATAACTGTTGAATTAGGTAACTTAGGCTACTAGGAATAACTATTGAACTAGGTAACTTAGGCTACTAGGGATAACTGTTGAACTAGGTAGACTACTAGGACTAACTGCTGAACTAGGTAACTTAGGCTACTAGGAATTACTGTTGAACTAGGTAACTTAGGCTACTAGGAATTACTGTTGAACTAGGTAACTTAGGCTACTAGGAATAACTGCTGAACTAGGTAATTTAGGTTACTAGGAATAACTGTTGAACTAGGTAGGCTACTAGGAATAACAGTTGAACTAGGTAGGCTACTAGGAATAACTGTTGAACTAGGTAACTTAGGCTTCTAGGAATAACTGTTGAACTAGGTAGGCTCCTAGGAATAACTGTTGAATTAGATAGGCTACTAGGAATAACTGCTGAACTAGGTAACTTAGGCTACTAGGAATAACTGTTGAACTAGGTAACTTAAGAAACTAGGAATAACTGTTGAACTAGGTAACTTAGGCTACTAGGAATAACTGTTGAACTAGGTAGGCTACTAGGAATAACTGTTGAACTAGGTAACTTAGGCTACTAGGAATAACTGCTGAACTAGGTAATTTAGGTTACTAGGAATAACTGTTGAACTAGGTAGGTTACTAGGAATAACTGTTGAACTAGGTAGGCTACTAGGAATAACTGTTGAACTAGGTAACTTAGGCTACTAGGAATAACTGTTGAACTAGGTAGGCTACTAGGAATAACTGCTGAACTAGGAAACTTAGGCTACTAGGAATAACTGTTGAACTGGTTAACTTAGGCTACTAGGAATAACTGTTGAACTAGGTAGGCTACTAGGAATAACTGTCGAATTAGGTAACTTAGGCTACTAGGAATAACTATTGAACTAGTTAACTTAGGCTTCTAGGAATAACTGTGGAACTAGGTAGGCTACTAGGAATAACTGTTGAACTAGGTAACTTAGGCTTCTAGGAATAACTGTTGAACTAGGTAGGCTACTAGGAATAACAGTTGAACTAGGTAACTTAGGCTTCTAGGAATAACTGTTGAACTAGGTAGGCTACTAGGAATAACTGTTGAATTAGGTAACTTAGGCTACTAGGAATAACTATTGAACTAGGTAACTTAGGCTACTAGAAACTGGAACTAACTGACTGAAACTAACTAGGTAACTTAGGCTACTAGGAATTACTGTTGAACTAGGTAACTTAGGCTACTAGGAATAACTGTTGAACTAGGTAACTTAGGCTACTAGGAATAACTGCTGAACTAGGTAATTTAGGTTACTAGGAATAACTGTTGAACTAGGTAGGCTACTAGGAATAACTGTTGAACTAGGTAGGCTACTAGGAATAACTGTTGAACTAGGTAACTTAGGCTTCTAGGAATAACTGTTGAACTAGGTAGGCTACTAGGAATAACTGTTGAATTAGATAGGCTACTAGGAATAACTGCTGAACTAGGTAACTTAGGCTACTAGGAATAACTGTTGAACTAGGTAACTTAAGAAACTAGGAATAACTGTTGAACTAGGTAACTTAGGCTACTAGGAATAACTGTTGAACTAGGTAGGCTACTAGGAATAACTGTTGAACTAGGTAACTTAGGCTACTAGGAATAACTGCTGAACTAGGTAATTTAGGTTACTAGGAATAACTGTTGAACTAGGTAGGTTACTAGGAATAACTGTTGAACTAGGTAGGCTACTAGGACTAACTGCTGAACTAGGTAACTTGGGCTACTAGAAATAATTGTTGAACTAGGTAGGGTCTAGGAATAACTGTTGAACTAGGTAGACTTCTAGGGATAACTGTTGGACTATGTAGGCTACTAGGAATAACTGTTGAACTAGGTAGGCTACTAGGAATAACTGTTGAACTAGGTAGGCTACTAGGAATAACTATTGAACTAGGTAGCCTACTAGGTATAACTGTGGAACTAGGTAGGCTACTAGGAATAACTGTTGAACTAGGTAGGCTACTAGGAATAACTGTGGAACTAGGAATGCTACTAGGAATAACTGTGGAACTAGGTACGCTATTAGGAATAACTGTTGAACTAGGTAGGTTACTAGGAATAACTGTGGAACTAGGTAGGCTACTAGGAATAACTGTGGAACTAGATAGGCTACTAGGAATAACTGTGGAACTAGGTAGGCTTCTAGGAATAACTGTGGAACTAGGAATTCTACTAGGAATAACTGTGGAACTAGGTACGCTATTAGGAATAACTGTTGAACTAGGTAGGCTACTAGGAATAACTGTGGAACTAGGTAGGCTTCTAGGACTTCATATATACTAGTATACTGTATTGTACATTACCTTTGACTAGTGCTCTGATTAAAAAACCGTGCTCTTTATAAGGAATAGGGATCCGAGTGGAGCAGCGGTCTAATGCACTGCATCTCAGTGCTTGTAGGCGTCACTACAGACCCTGGTTCGATCCTGGCCTGTATCACAATCGGCTGTGATTGGGAGCGGAGCACAATTGGTCCAACGTCATCCGTGTTAGGGTTTGTCTGGGGTAGGAATAACATCCGTGTTAGGGTTTGTCTGGGGTAGGAATAACATCCGTGGTAGGGTTTGTCTGGGGTAGGAATAACATCCGTGTTAGCGTTTGTCTGGGGTAGGAATAACATCCGTGTTAGGGTTTGTCCATGGTAGGAATAACATCCGTGTTAGGGTTTGTCCATGGTAGGCCGTCATTGAAAATAATAATTTGTTCTTTACTGACTTCCCTAGTTAAATAAAGGTTGAATAAATGTTGAATAATGGTTGAATACATGTTGAAGGGAGGTTAATAAAGGTTGAATAATGGTTGAATAATGGTTGAATAATGGTTGAATAAAGGTTAAAGGTTGAATGAAGGTTGAATGAAGGTTAAGAAAGTTTGAATAAAGGTTGAATGAAGGTTGAATGAAGGTTGATTGAAGGTTAATAAAGTTTGAACAAAGGTTGAATGAAGGTTGAATAAAGGTTGAATGAAGGTTGAATGAAGGTTGAATGAAGGTTGAATGAAGGTTAATAAAGTTTGAACAAATGTTGAATGAAGGTTGAATAAAGGTTGAATGAAAGTTGAATAAAGGTTGAATAAAATGAAAATAGGTTGACATTTGGGACTCATGCTGACAGAATCTCATTCCATTAATACCTGAAGGGCACAGCACTACACACTGAAGGTCATATACAAATACCTGCAAGAGAGGCAGGCAGACTACTACTTCACATTTGCCACCACGTTACATTACAATCACCATCCTGAGCTGAGCCAGAGGTGCTTTCTGCATGGTGTTGAAATTAATTATCTGACATGTAGTAAACTAGACATGAATTCTGTCTGACATGCCAGTGATATGTAATAAACTAGACATGAATTCTGTCTGACATGCCAGTGATATGTAGTAAACTAGACATGAATTCTGTCTGACATGCCAGTGATATGTAGTAAACTAGACATGAATTCTGTCTGACATGCCAGTGATATTTAGTAAACTAGACATGAATTCTGTCTGACATGCCAGTGATATGTAGTAAACTAGACATGAATTCTGTCTGACATGCCAGTGATATGTAGTAAACTAGACATATATTTAGAGTCTGACATGCCAGTGTTCCCTATGTAAACTATTCATGAATTCTGCCCATGCCAGTGATATTTAAAACTAGACATGAATTCTGTCTGACATGCCAGTGATATTTAGGTAAACTGCATATTTGGGATGACATGCCAGTGAATATGTAATAAACTGTGAAGTCTGACATGCCAGTGATTTTAGTGCTCTGGTCATGTTGATTCCAATGTCATATGTAGTAAACTAACAAATTGGGAGACATGCCAGTGATATATTCATTTCTGTTTGACATGCCAGTGATAAATTCTAGACATAATATATGTCTGACATTTTAGTAAAATATGAATTTTACAAAAGTGACATGTAGTAAACTAGACATGAATTCTGTCTGACATGCCAGTGATATGTAGTAAACTAGACATGAATTCTGTCTGACATGCCAGTGATATGTAGTAAACTAGACATGAATTAGTGCCAGTGATATGGGGAAGACATGAATGTCTGTCTGACATGCCAGTGATATGTAGTAAACTAGACATTTCTGTCTGACATGCCAGTGATATGTAAAAAGAATAATTCTGTTGATCATGCCTTGTCTTCAGACATGAATTCTGTCTGACATGCCAGTGATATGTAGTAAACTAGACATAGAAATGCCAGTGAATTTTAGAAAACCTTGTCTGAACATACAGTGATATGAGGTAAATTAGACATGAATTCTGTTTGACATGCCAGTGATATGTAGTTTCTGACATGAATTCTGGGACATGCCAGTGATTAGTAAACTAGACATGATTTTCTGACATGCCAGTGATATTTAGTAAACTAGACATGAATTCTGTTTGACATGCCAGTGATATGTAATAACTAGACATGAATTCTGTCTGACATGCCAGTGACATGTAGTAAACTAGACATATATTTAGAGTCCGAAATGTCATCCTGTTCCCTATGTAGTATATATTCCCTATGCCCGCCTCTGTTTAAAAGTAGTGCACTATATAGGCAACAGGTTGCTATTTGGGATGCAGCCTAAATCGTTGTAATCCCTGTGGAAGCTATGAGGATTTTCTGCTCTGGTCATGTTGGATTCCAATGTCAATTCGTGCCACAACAAATTGGGAGAAGCGGGTGTCTATTCATTTCACAGTAGGGAGAAATTCACCACATAATATATTCTACGTTTTTAAAATACAAATTTTAAAAAGTCAGAATTAGTGAGAAATGAACGTTGGTTTGCGCTTGTTATCGCTCAACCCCTGGTGGGATTAAGTTTGTGAAGAATTAGTTTATCGTAGGGGAAGCTGTTGTCTGTCTCTCACTATCTTTTTTCTCTCTTTTCAAAAAATAATAATTCTCTTTAATCCAATGCCTTGTCTTCATGACTCCTATGCCACTGTCTCTATTAAGGTTGTAAAAATCTGGTAACTTTTCCAGAAAACCTTGTTGGAACATACTCGGAATCAAGAGGAAATTAACAGGACGTTCATAACCCCACAACCAGGATTTCTGGGGGGAGAGTTTAGTTACCAGATTTTTGCAAATTGCAGAGAGTTTATCTACCACAGCCTTTAAAATGAGTAAATACTGTGAGAGGCTTTATTCATACCACAGCCATTAATAATGGTCAGTTCATTATTTAAATCAGGTGTGTTAGCGACGGGCTGGAACAAAATCCTGCACCGAGTAATAATGAGTAAATCCCAGTTAGTTTATCATACCACAGCCTTTAATAATGAGTAAATACCAGTTAGTTTATCATACCACAGCCTTTAATAATGAGTAAATACCAGTTAGTTTATCATACCACAGCCTTTAATAATGAGTAAATACCAGTTAGTTTATCATACCACAGCCTTTAATAATGAGTAAATACCAGAGAGTTTATCATACCACAGCCTTTAATAATGAGTAAATACCAGAGAGTTTATCATACCACAGCCTTTAATAATGAGTAAATACCAGTTAGTTTATCATACCACAGCCAGTAATAATGAGTAAATACCAGAGAGTTTATCATACCACAGCCAGTCTTACATGCCTAATGGACATAAATGTAATCCATGACCTTTTGTATTGTTGGCAACATCCTAAAAGGACACGGAAACACACGGACCTAATTACGCCTGCTAACTGGGGACAGTAGATGTTGGCCTAAACATTCATTGTTCCAGCCCCCCCCAGTTCACCTCTGTGAGTGACTTACCTCGCTGTGAAAGTGACATCATAGTTTGTAATACATTTACGTAAAATGAGCGTCCCCCGCCCTCTCTTGGTGGTCTGTGGTACTACAACAGTCAAATGTCTTTCAATGAGAAACTCATTTTAATTAGATCAGATAGGTTTGTTATCATTTTTTTTTTGCTAAATAACAACATTAAGATATATTGCTAAGAGTGTGATTGTACAGTGACTGCCCTAGCGGTCAGCACAAAACACCCAAAACACTGCCCAAATAACAGATAGCTCCAGAACATGGGTATTGGGCCAGTATGTTCTTATTTAACTAGGCAAGTAAGCTTAGAACAAATTCTTATTTACAATGACGGCCGACCCCATGCCAAAACCAGGCGACGCTGGGCCAATTGTGTGCCGCCCTATGGGATTCCTAATCAAAGCCACATGTGATGCAGCCTGGATTTGAACCAGGTACTGCAGTGCTTCCTCTTGCACAGAGATACAGAGATACAGTGTCTTAGACCCCTGCGTCACTCAGGAGTATAGATAGGCACTCTCCAGAAGAGAATGCCCTAACACCTCCTCCTTAGGCACTTGTGTTGATCTGGAACAACATGGTAGGTGTAAGCAATAGGGTGAAGGCACCTTGAAGTACATTTCAGCTCTGTTAAAAAGTACACTCACATTGTTTTTACATTGAGTTATAGTGATTCAGGTGTATCATTAGAACTGGTTACTGGTTAATAGGACACACCAACATTATACAACTATAACAGAAACTCGACACGTGAATGTTATTGTAGCGTCCCGTAAAAACTTGTCAAGAACATTAACATTTTATATTCGGAGAACATTGTAACCGCGTTCTAAATCAAATCAAATCAAATGTATTGATAAAGCCCTTCGTACATCAGCTGATATCTCAAAGTGCTGTACAGAAACCCAGCCTAAAACCCCAAACAGCAAGCAATGCAGGTGTAGAAGCAGATATTCTAGATAAGCAGAGATTCTAGATAAGCAGAGATTCTAGATAAGCAGAGATTCTAGATAAGCAGAGATTCTAGATAAGCAGATATTCTAGATAAGCAGAGATTCTAGATAAGCAGAGATTCTAGATAAGCAGAGATTCTAGATAAGCAGATATTCTAGATAAGCAGAGATTCTAGATAAGCAGAGATTCTAGATAAGCAGATATTCTAGATAAGCAGATATTCTAGATAAGCAGATATTCTAGATAAGCAGAGATTGTAGATAAGCAGATATTCTAGATAAGCAGAGATTCTAGATAAGCAGATATTCTAGATAAGCAGAGATTCTAAAGCAGATATTCTAGATAAGCAGAGATTCTAGATAAGCAGATATTCTAGATAAGCAGAGATTCTAGATAAGCAGAAATTCTAGATAAGCAGAGATTCTAGATAAGCAGAGATTCTAGATAAGCAGAGATTCTAGATAAGCAGAGATTCTAGATAAGCAGAGATTCTAGATAAGCAGATATTCTAGAGAAGCAGATATTCTAGATAAGCAGAGATTCTAGATAAGCAGATATTCTAGATAAGCAGAGATTCTAAAGCAGATATTCTAGATAAGCAGAGATTCTAGATAAGCAGATATTCTAGATAAGCAGAGATTCTAGATAAGCAGAAATTCTAGATAAGCAGAGATTCTAGATAAGCAGAGATTGTAGATAAGCAGAGATTGTAGATAAGCAGAGATTGTAGATAAGCAGAGATTCTAGATAAGCAGAGATTCTAGATAAGCAGAAATTCTAGATAAGCAGAGATTCTAGATAAGCAGATATTCTAGATAAGCAGAGATTCTAGATAAGCAGAGATTCTAGATAAGCAGAGATTCTAGATAAGCAGAGATTCTAGATAAGCAGAGATTCTAGATAAGCAGAGATTCTAGATAAGCAGAGATTCTAGATAAGCAGAGATTCTAGATAAGCAGATATTCTAGATAAGCAGATATTCTAGATAAGCAGAGATTCTAGATAAGCAGAGATTCTAGATAAGCAGAGATTCTAGATAAGCAGAGATTCTAGATAAGCAGAGATTGTAGATAAGCAGAGATTGTAGATAAGCAGAGATTCTAGATAAGCAGAGATTCTAGATAAGCAGAGATTCTAGATAAGCAGAGATTCTAGATAAGCAGAGATTCTAGATAAGCAGAGATTCTAGATAAGCAGAGATTCTAGATAAGCAGAGATTCTAGATAAGCAGAGATTGCAGATAAAAAGAGATTCTAGATAAGCAGAGATTCTAGATAAGCAGATATTCTAGATAAGCAGATATTCTAGATAAGCAGAGATTCTAGATAAGCAGAGATTCTAGATAAGCAGAGATTCTAGATAAGCAGAGATTCTAGATAAGCTATGTTTGACATTAAGGGACTTCTTCTGCTTATTCTTAACACCAAAATCTCAGGAAGTTGTTGCTAACATAAAAGTATATAGAATGTTCCCCTTGACTAACAGAACACTGGACACTCAAACATTAGGGGAACGTTACTGATAACATTACAAAAACGTTCTCTCTCCTTGAGTTGATCAAATGAATGAGGTCTGCGTTACTGAGATGATCAAATGAATGAGGTCTGCGTTACTGAGATGATCAAATGAATGAGGTCTGCGTTACTGAGATGATCAAATGAATGAGGTCTGCGTTACTGAGATGATCAAATGAATGAGGTCTGCGTTACTGAGATGATCAAATGAATGAGCTCTGCATTACTGAGTTGATCAAATGTTTGGAGGTGTGGTTCTATGCTGATTAATTTATGTACGGAGGTGTGGTTCTATGCTGATTAATTTCTGTACGGAGGTGTGGTTCTATGCTGATTAATTTATGTACGGAGGTGTGGTTCTATGCTGATTAATTTCTGTACGGAGGTGTGGTTCTATGCTGATTAATTTCTGTACGGAGGTGTGGTTCTATGCTGATTAATTTATGTACGGAGGTGTGGTTCTATGCTGATTAATTGATGTACGGAGGTGTGGTTCTATGCTGATTAATTTATGTACGGAGGTGTGGTTCTATGCTGATTAATTTATGTACGGAGGTGTGGTTCTATGCTGATTAATTTATGTACGGAGGTGTGGTTCTATGCTGATTAATTTCTGTACGGAGGTGTGGTTCTATGCTGATTAATTTCTGTACGGAGGTGTGGTTCTATGCTGATTAATTTATGTACGGAGGTGTGGTTCTATGCTGATTAATTTATGCATGCCATACCATTTATTGTAAGTGTAAATACCAATGACTCTATTTACGAAAGGACAAAGCCATCGATCACGAGACACCATTCATTTATATGTAAAGACTCAATAGAACATTGAAACCTAATTAAACCGGTTAAGATGACGTGTCTTTGGCTGCTTCTACACAGGCATCTCAATTCAGATATATTGTTTTCTCCCTTTAATTGGTGTTTTGACCAATCACAGCAGATCTTTTCACTCCAGGTCAATTAATGAAAAAAAAAGTTCCTAATTGTGCTGCCTGTGTAAACGCAGCAATGGAGACATAACATGGTAGTCCAGGAAGTGACGTTGCAGGAAAACTCCGTGCTGCCCCCCCCTCTCATTGAGTGATTGTGTCCGAATACCCATAATAGCATACTACATTTCGAATGCTTAGCAGGACAGGAAAACGGTCCAATTTGCGCACTTGTCAAGAGAACATCCCTGGTCATCCCTACTGCCTCTGAACTGGTAGACTCACTAAAAACAAATACTTCATTTGTAAATGATGTCTGAGTGTTGGAGTGTGCCTCTGGCAATCTGTAAATAAAATAATTGTACAGTCTGGTTGTACAGTCCGATCGTACAGTCTGGTTTGCTTAATATAAGCAATTACATTTACTTTTGATACTTAAGTATATTTAAAACCAAATACTTTTAGACTTTTACTCAAGTGGTAATTTACTGGGTACTTTCACTTGAAATTGAGTCATTTTCTATTAAGGTATCGTTGCATTTATTCAAGTATGGCATTTGTGTACTTTTTCCACCATTGGTTGTAAAGGGATTTACTTTGAACCTTTACTCAAATGAGCAAGTCAATTAAGCACAAATTCTTATTTACAATGGCGGCCTAGCCCGGCCAAACCATAGACGACGCTGGGCTACTTGTGCACCACCGTATGGGACTCCCAATCACAGCCAGATGTGATACAACCTGGATTCAAACCAGGGACTGTAGTGACACCTCTTGCACTGAGATGCAGTGCCTTAGACCTCTGCACCAATCAGGAGCCTCGTAGTAAACAGATTACTGCCGCTAAACCATTGCAGTGAGGAGTTTATAGCCGTTCACTCATTTTAGTAAGGACGTTAGCCAGTTAGCATCAAATGATACAAACACACACATGTGGATGCTATCTAGAAGCTGCAAATAGAAGGTTGGTCAGAGTGACAGGCAGTTGGGAACAGTTCAATGGAGTAATGTGTGTGTGTGTGAGACATATAGTACAGGTATACTGTCTGTATAGCGGTCTCTCCCTCCGTGTCATAGCCTTGCAGAGACTCACAGCCTGCTCTAGTTTACTGTCTTCCCTTCTGTGTTCTGGGACTGGGTTGAAATAAATATTCTCCTCTCTCTCTCTCTCTCTCTCTCTCTCTCTCTCTCTCTCTCTCTCTCTCTCTCTCTCCCTCTCCCTCCCTCTTCCTCCCTCCCTCTCCCTCTCTCTCTCTCTCTCCCTCTCTCTCTCTCTCCCTCTCCCCCACCTCTCTCTCTCCCCCTCTCTCTCTCTCTCCCCCCCATCTCTCCCCTCTCTCTCTCTCTCCCTCCTGTGGTCTTGACTCTCAGAGTTGCAGGATTGTGATGATCCAGGGCTGCTCCTAACCACTCTTCAGGGACTGCTCCTAACCACTCTTCAGGGACTGCTCCTACCACTGGGACTGCCTAACCACTGTTCAGGGCTGCTCCTAACCACTCTTCAGGGACTGCTCCTAACCACTCTTCAGGGACTGCTCCTAACCACTCTTCAGGGACTGCTCCTAACCACTCTTCAGGGACTGCTCCTAACCACTCTTCAGGGACTGCTCCTAACCACTCTTCAGGGACTGATCCTGACCACTGTTCAAGGACTACTCCTGACCACTGTTCAAGGACTGCTCCTGACCACTGTTCAAGGACTGCACCTGACCAATGTTCAAGGACTGCTCCTGACAACTGTTCAGGGACTAATCCTGACCACTGCCAAGATGTGGTGGCTTTTCGTGCACTTTTCAGCAATGTAGTGACTGACCAGGGAAGAGGCTCTAATGTAGTGACTGACCATTCAGAGAAGAGGCTCTAATGTAGTGACTGACCAGTCAGAGAAGAGGCTCCAATGTAGTGACTGACCAGAGAAGAGGCTCCAATGTAGTGACTGACCAGAGAAGAGGCTCTAATGGAGTGACTGACCAGAGAAGAGGCTCCAATGTAGTGACTGACCAGAGAAGAGGCTCTAATGTAGTGACTGACCAGGGAAGAGGCTCCAATGTAGTGACTGACCATTCAGATAAGAGGCTCTAATGTAGTGACTGACCAGAGGAGAGGCTCCAATGTAGGGACTGACCAGAGAAGATGCTCCAATGTAGTGACTGACCAGAGAAGAGGCTCTAATGTAGTGACTGACCAGAGAAGAGGCTCTAAGGTAGTGACTGACCAGAGAAGAGGCTCCAATGTAGTGACTGAACAGAGAAGAGGCTCCAATGTAGTGACTGAACAGAGAAGAGGCTCTAATGTAGTGACTGACCAGAGAAGAGGCTCCAATGTAGTGACAACAGAGAAGAGGCTCTAATGTAGTGACTGACCATTCAGAGAAGAGGTCCAATGTAGTTACTGACCATTCAGAGAAGAGGCTCTAATGTAGTGACTGACCAGAGGAGAGGCTCTAATGTAGTGACTGACCAGAGAAGAGGCTCCAATGTAGTGACTGACCATTCAGAGAAGAGGCTCCAATGTAGTGACTGACCAGAGAAGAGGCTCCAATGTAGTGACTGACCATTCAGAGAAGAGGCTCTAATGTAGTGACTGATCAGAGAAGAGGCTCCAATGTAGTGACTGAACAGAGAAGAGGCTCTAATGTAGTGACTGATCAGTGAAGAGGCTCTAATGTAGTGACTGACCAGAGAAGAGGCTCCAATGTAGTGACTGACCAGAGGAGAGGCTCCAATGTAGTGACTGACCAGAGAAGAGGCTCCAATGTAGTGACTGACCAGAAGAGAGGCTCCAATGTCGTGACTGACCAGAGAAGAGGCTCCAATGTAGTGACTGACCAGAGGAGAAGTGGCTCCAATGTAGTGACTGACCATTCAGAGAAGAGGCTCTAATGTAGTGACTGACCAGAGAAGAGGCTCAAATGTAGTGACTGACCAGAGAAGAGGCTCTAAGGTAGTGACTGACCATTCAGAGAAGAGGCTCTAAGGTAGTGACTGACCAGAGAAGAGGCTCCAATGTAGTGACTGACCTTTCAGAGAAGAGGCTCTAATGTAGTGACTGACCAGAGAAGAGGCTCCAATGTAGTGACTGACCAGAGAAGAGGCTCCAATGTAGTGACTGACCATTCAGAGAAGAGGCTCTAATGTAGTGACTGATCAGTGAAGAGGCTCTAATGTAGTGACTGATCAGAGAAGAGGCTCCAATGTAGTGACTGACCAGAGAAGAGGCTCTAATGTAGTGACTGACCATTCAGGAAAGAGGCTCTAATGTAGTTACTGACCAGAGAAGAGGCTCTAATGTAGTGACTGACCAGAGAAGAGGCTCTAATGTAGTGACTGACCAGAGAAGAGGCTCTAATGTAGTGACTGACCAGAGAAGAGGCTCTAATGTAGTGACTGACCATTCAGAGAAGAGGCTCCAATGTAGTGACTGACCATTCAGAGAAGCAGACGTGGTGGGCTGATGAAGATGGAGATTGTTGTTTCAGACTGTCCTTGTTTCTCCCATTGATGCCACTTCCACTAAACCTCCACTGAACCTCCACTAAACCTCCACTAAACCTCCACCAATTCTCCACTGAACCTCCACTAAACCTCCACTAAACCTCCACTGAACCTCCACTGACCCTCCACTAAACCTCCACTAAACCTCCACTAAACTTCCACTAAACCCCCACTAAACCTCCACTAAACCTCCACTAAACCTCCACTGCCTTTCAACCTCCACTAAACCTCCACTAAACCTCCACTAAACCTCCACTGACCCTCCACTAAACCTCCACTAAACCTCCACTAAACTTCAACTAAACCTCCACTAAACCTCCACTAAACCTCCACTGAACCTCCACTAAACCTCCACTAAACCTCCACTAAACCTCCACTAAATCTCCACTGTCTTTCAATCTCCACTAAACCTCCACTAAACCTCCACTAAACCTCCACTAAACCTCCACTAAACCTCCACTGTCTTTCAACCTCCACTAAACCTCCACTAAACCTCCACTGACCCTCCACTAAACCTCCACTAAACCTCCACTAAACTTCCACTAAACCTCCACTAAACCTCCACTAAATCTCCACTAAATCCTCCACTGTCTTTCAACCTCCACTAAACCTCCACTAAACCTCCACTAAACCTCCACTGACCCTCCACTAAACCTCCACTAAACCTCCACTAAACTTCCACTAAACCTCCACTAAACCTCCACTAAACCTCCACTGAACCTCCACTGAACCTCCACTAAACCTCCACTAAACCTCCACTAAACCTCCACTAAATCTCCACTGTCTTTCAATCTCCACTAAACCTCCACTAAACCTCCACTAAACCTCCACTAAACCTCCACTGAACCTCCACTAAACCTCCACTAAACCTCCACAAAACCTCCACTAAATCTCCACTAAACCTCCACTAAACCTCCACTAAACCTCCACTAAATCTCCACTAAACCTATACTAAACCTCCACTAAATCTCCACTAAAACTCCACTAAACCTCCACTAAATCTCCACTAAATCTCCACTAAATCTCCACTAAACCTCCACTAAACCTCCACTAATTCTCCACTAAACCTCCACTAAACCTCCACTAAACCTCCACTAAATCTACACTAAACCTCCACTAAACCTCCACTAAACCTCCACTAAATCTCCACTAAACCTCCACTAAACCTCCACTGTCTTTCAATCTCCACTAAACCTCCACTAAACCTCCACTGAACCTCCACTAAACCTCCACTGTCTTTCAATCTCCACTAAACCTCCACTAAACCTCCACTAAATCTCCACTAAACCTCCACTAAACCTCCACTAAACCTCCACTAAACCTCCACTGTCTTTCAATCTCCACTAAACCTCCACTAAACCTCCACTAAACCTCCACTAAACCTCCACTAAATCTCCACTAAACCTCCAATAAACCTCCACTAAACCTCCACTGAACCTCCACTGAACCTCCACTAAACCTCCACTAAATCTCCACTGTCTTTCTAAATCTCCACTTTCAACCTCCACTAAACCTCCACTAAACCTCCACTAAACCTCCACAGTCTTTCAATCTCCACTAAACCTCCACTAAACCTCCACTAAACCTCCACTGTCTTTCAACCTCCACTAAACGTCCACTAAACCTCCACTAAACCTCCACTGACCCTCCACTAAACCTCCACTAAATCTCCACTAAACTTCCACTAAACCTCCACTGAACCTATACTAAACCTCCACTAAACCTCCACTAAACCTCCACTAAACCTCCACTAAATCTCCACTAAACCTCCACTAAACCTCCACTAAACCTCCACTAAATCCCCACTAAACCTCCACTAAACCTCCACTAAACCTCCACTAAACCTCCACTAAATCTCCACCAAACCTCCACTAAACCTCCACTAAATCTCCACTAAACCTCCACTAAACCTCCACTAAACCTCCACTGTCTTTCAATCTCCACTAAACCTCCACTAAACCTCCACTAAAGCTCCACTAAACCTCCACTAAACCTCCACTGAAGCTCCACTAAACCTCCACTAAACCTCCACTAAACCTATACTAAACCTCCACTAAATCTCCACTAAAACTCCACTAAACCTCCACTAAATCTCCACTAAATCTCCACTAAACCTCCACTAATTCTCCACTAAACATCCACTAAACCTCCACTAAACCTCCACTAAATCTACACTAAACCTCCAAAACCTCCACTAAACCTCCACTAAACCTCCACTAAACCTCCACTAAACCTCCACTGTCTTTCAATCTCCACTAAACTCCACTTCCAAAACCTCCACTAAACCTCCACTGTCTTTCAACCTCCACTAAATCCTCCACTAAACCTCCTCCACTAAACCTCCACTAAACCTCCACTAAACCTCCACTCTCTTTCAATCTCCACTAAACCTCCACTAAACCTCCACTAAACCTCCACTGTCTTTCAATCTCCACTAAACCTCCACTAAACCTCCACTAAACCTCCACTAAATCTCCACTAAACCTCCACTAAACCTCCACTAAACCTCCACTGAACCTCCACTGAACCTCCACTAAACCTCCACTAAACCTCCACTAAATCTCCACTGTCTTTCAATCTCCACTAAACCTCCACTAAACCTCCACTAAACCTCCACAGTCTTTCAATCTCCACTAAACCTCCACTAAACCTCCACTAAACCTCCACTAAACCTCCACTGTCTTTCAACCTCCACTAAACCTCCACAAACCTCCACTAAACCTCCACTGACCCTCCACTAAACCTCCACTAAATCTCCACTAAACTTCCACTAAACCTCCACTGAACCTATACTAAACCTCCACTAAACCTCCACTAAACCTCCACTAAATCTCCACTAAACCTCCACTAAACCTCCACTAAACCTCCACTAAACCTCCACTAAATCTCCACTAAACCTCCACTAAACCTCCACTAAACCTCCACTAAACCTCCACTAAATCTCCACTAAACCTCCACTAAACCTCCACTAAATCTCCACTAAACCTCCACTAAACCTCCACTGTCTTTCAATCTCCACTAAACCTCCACTAAACCTCCACTAAACCTCCACTAAAGCTCCACTAAACCTCCACTAAACCTCCACTGAAGCTCCACTAAACCTCCACTAAACCTCCACTAAACCTCCACTAAATCTCCACTGAACCTCCACTGAACCTCCACTAAACCTCCACTAAACCTCCACTAAACCTCCACTGTCTTTCAATCTCCATCATTTAAATGTTTTGTTTGTTATTTAACTTTTTTTATGACCTTTGAGATGATTTCAGAAGTGCTATACAAGTTCAATCAATAAATAACAATAACAATAATAATAATTATATCCAGTCAGTTCAGTAATTACTGTTTCTGTAGAATGATCAACTCTGACAGGTGTCAAATCACACCGGGTTCTGGTCACTCATTGTCAAGACAGAAACACCTTTGACCTCTCTAAAGCTCCACCTTCATGATGAAAACCCATTCCATGTTATAATGCAAAGCGTGGACATGTGCCAATATAATCCAGATTACACGTCTAAAGGTGCGGATTAAGAGAACAGAGGGAAGAGTGAGGCTGTTGACGTCTCTCCCTGTGAGGTTGTGATCCTGTTGACGTCTCTCCCTGTGAGGTTGTGATCCTGTTGACGTCTCTCCCTGTGAGGTTGTGATCCTGTTGACGTCTCTCCCTGTGAGGTTGTGATCCTGTTGACGTCTCTCCCTGTGAGGTTGTGATCCTGTTGACGTCTCTCCCTGTGAGGTTGTGATCCTGTTGACGTCTCTCCCTGTGAGGTTGTGATCCTGTTGACGTCTCTCCCTGTGAGGCTGTGATCCTGTTGACGTCTCTCCCTGTGAGGTTGTGATCCTGTTGATGTCTCTCCCTGTGAGGTTGTGATCCTGTTGACGTCTCTCCCTGTGAGGTTGTGATCCTGTTGACGTCTCTCCCTGTGAGGTTGTGATCCTGTTGACGTCTCTCCCTGGGAGGTTGTGATCCTGTTGACGTCTCTCCCTGTGAGGTTGTGATCCTGTTGACGTCTCTCCCTGTGAGGCTGTGATCCTGTTGACGTCTCTCCCTGTGAGGTTGTGATCCTGTTGACGTCTCTCCCTGTGAGGTTGTGATCCTGTTGACGTCTCTCCCTGTGAGGTTGTGATCCTGTTGACGTCTCTCCCTGTGAGGTTGTGATCCTGTTGACGTCTCTCCCTGTGAGGTTGTGATCCTGTTGAGGTCTCTCCCTGTGAGGTTGTGATCCTGTTGACGTCTCTCCCTGTGAGGTTGTGATCCTGTTGACGTCTCTCCCTGGGAGGTTGTGATCCTGTTGACGTCTCTGTGATTCTGTTGACGTCTCTCCCTGTGAGGTTGTGATCCTGTTGACGTCTCTCCCTGTGAGGTTGTGATCCTATTGACGTATTAAATAAACAGGATAATGTGCATGTGGGAATATTCATTGCACTTTCTCATGTTGGAGAGGGGGGTATTTTGGGGGAAACTATTTCTCTCTCTATGCTGGTTATATCAGCTATTAAGTTCTACCAATATACTACATTATAACATGGGTAGATAGGAATATTATCAGCTATTAAGTTCTACCAATATACTACATTATAATTAGGGGAGGAAGGAATTTCTCACAGCATAATATGGTCAGAGAAAGGACTTGATTTAGCCTGTAGCTAACAGTTTCTCCGCTGCTAAAAATAAACTTTCAAAATTGACTCTGCTTTTATAAACTTTATTGCACAGTTCTCCTAGTCCTTGAGACCTATCGGATTTGCAGGATTTGATCTATCAAAGCATTTCACTAATCAAGGTTTTCTCTCAAGACAATAATTGCTGAATCAGGTGTGATTCTATATGAAAAGGACCAGAAACCCAGTAGCCTTTCAGAACCAGAAATCGAGAACCCAGTTCGACAGTCCTGGTCACTCAGAACACTGCAATAAAGGACTACAGCTCTATAATAAAGGACTACAGCTCTATA
>NC_056454.1:22961390-22996390 GCF_018296145.1 Oncorhynchus tshawytscha | reverse complement strand
GCAGTATAGTAGTATATCAGTATAGTAGAAACGCAGTATAGTAGAATAGCATTATAGTAGAATAGCAGTATAGTAGAATAGTGGTATAGTAGAATAGTGGTATAGTAGAATAGTGGTATAGTAGAATAGCAGTATAGTAGAAGAGCAGTATAGTAGAATAGCAGTTTAGTAGAATAGTGGTATAGTAGAATAGTGGTATAGTAGAATAACAGTATAGTAGAATAGCAGTATAGTAGAATAGCAGTATAGTAGAATAGCAGCATAGTAGAATAGCAGTATAGTAGAATAGTGGTATAGTAGAATAGCAGTATAGTAGAATAGCAGTATAGTAGAATAGCAGTATAGTAGAATAGCAGTATAGCAGTATAGCAGTATAGTAGAATAGCAGTATAGTAGTATATCAGTATAGTAGAATAGCAGTATAGTAGAATAGCAGTATAGCAGTATAGCAGTATAGTAGAATAGCAGTATAGTAGTATATCAGTATAGTAGAATAGCAGTATAGTAGAATAGCTGTATAGTACAATAGCATTATAGTAGAATAGCAGTATAGTAGAATAGCAATATAGTAGAATAGCTGTATAGTACAATAGCATTATAGTAGAATAGCAGTATAGTAGAATAGCAATATAGTAGAATAGCAGTTTAGTAGAATAGCAGTATAGTAGAATAGCATTGTAGTAGAATAGCAGTATAGTAGAATAGCAGTATAGTAGTATAGCAGTATAGTATAATAGCAGTATAGCAGAATAGCAGTATAGTAGTATAGCTGTATAGTAGAATGACAGTATAGTAGAATGGCAGTATAGTGGTATAGCAGTATAGTAGAATAGCAGTATAGTAGTATATCAGTATAGTAGAATAGCAGTATAGTAGAATAGCATTATAGTAGAATAGCAGTATAGTAGAATAGCAATATAGTAGAATAGCCGTATAGTAGTATAGCAGTATAGTAGAATAGCAGTATAGTAGAATAGCAGTATAGTAGAATAGCAGTATAGTAGAATAGCAGTATAGTAGAATAGCAGCATAGTAGAATAGCAGCATAGTAGAATAGCAGCATAGTATAATAGTAGTATAGTGGAATAGCAGTATAGTAGAATAGCAGTATAGTAGAATAGTGGTATAGTAGAATATCAGTATAGTAGAATAGCAGTATAGTAGAATAGCAGTATAGTAGAATAACAGCAGTATAGTAGTATATCAGTATAGTAGTATAGCAGCATAGTAGTATATTAGTATATCTGTATAGTAGTATAGCAGCATAGTAGTATAGTAGTATATTGGTATAGTAGTATAGTGGTGTAGCAGCATAGTAGTATAGTAGTATATCGGAATAGTTGTGTAGCAGCATAGTAGTACATCAGTATAGTAGTATATCAGTATAGTAGCATAGTAGTGTAGCAGTAAGGTAGTATAGCAGTATAGTAGTATAGTAGCATATCAGTATAGTAGTATATCGGTATAGTAGTATTGTAGTATATCGGTATAGTAGTATAGCAGCATAGTAGTAGAGTAGTATATTGGTATAGTAGAATAGCAGCATAGTAGTATAGTAGTATATTGGTATAGTAGTATAGTAGCATAGTAGTATAGCAGTATATTGGTATAGTAGTATAGCAGCATAGTAGTATGGTAGTATATTGGTATAGTATTTTGGCAGCATAGTGGTATATTGATATAGTAGTATAGTGGTGTAGCAGCATAGTAGTACATCAGTATAGTAGTATATAAGTATAGTAGTGTAGCAGTATGGTCGTGTAGCAGTATAGTAGTATAGCAGTATAGTAGTATAGTAGCATATCAGTATAGTAGTATATCGGCATAGCAGTACAGCTGTATAGTATTATATCAGTATAGTTGTATAGCAGTATAACAGTATAGCAGTATAGTTCAGTATAACACCATAGTTCAGTATAACAGTATAGTTCATTATAACAGCATAGTTCAGTATAACAGTATACCAGTATGGTTCAGTATAACAGCATAGTTCAGTAGAACAGTATAGCAGTATAGTTCAGTATAACAGCATAGTTCAGTATAACAGTATAGTTCAGTATAGCAGTATAGTTCAGTATACCAGTATAGTTCAGTGTAACAGCATAGTCCGGTATAACAGTTTAGTTCATTATAACAGTATAGTTCAGTATAACAAGTATAACAGTATAGTTCAGTATAGCAGTATAGTTCAGTATAATAACAGTATAATTCAGTATAACAGTGTAGTTCAGTATAACAGTATAACAGTATAGTTCAGTATAACAGTATAGTTCAGTATAACAGTATAGTTCAGTATAACAGTATTAGTTCAGTAAAACAGTATAGTTCAGTATAACAGTATAGTTTAGTATAACAGTATAGTTCAGTACAGCAGCATGGCAGTATAGTTCAGTATAACAGTATAGTTCATTATAACAGCATAGTTCAGTATAACAGTATAGTTCAGTATACCAGTATGGTTCAGTATAACAGCATAGTTCAGTATAACAGTATAGTTCAGTATAACAGTATAGTTCAGTACAGCAGCATTGTTCATTATAACAATATAGTTCAGTATAACAGTATAGTTCAGTATAACAGTATAGTTCAGTATAGCAGTATAGTTCAGTATAACAGTATAGTTCATTATAACAGTATAGTTCAATACAACAGTATAACAGTATAGTTCATTATAACAGTATAGTTCAATATAACAGTATAGTTCAATATAACAGTATAACAGTATAGTTCATTATAACAGTATAGTTCAGTAAAACAGTATAGTTCAGTATAACAGTATGGTTCAGTATAGCAGTATAGTACATTATAACAGTATAGTTCAGTATAACAGTATAGTTCAGTAAAACAGTATAACAGTATAGTTCATTATAACAGTATAGTTCAATATAACAGTACAGTTCAGTATACCAGTATAGTAGTATATCCGTATGTCAGTATATCAGTATAGTAGCACAGCAGTATATCTGTACAGTAGCATAGTTGTATAGTAGTTTAGTTGTACAGCAGTATAGCAGTATATCTGTACATCAGTATAGTAGTATATCTGTACATCAGTATAGTAGTATATCTGGACATCAGTATAGCAGTATATCTGGACATCAGTATAGTAGGCTAGTTGAGAACAAGTTCTCATTTACAACTGCGACCTGGCCAAGATAAAGCATAGCAGTGTGAACAGACAACAACACAGAGTTACACATGGAGTAAACAATAAACAAGTCAATAACACAGTAGAAAAAAATAAAATATAAAAGAGTCTATATACATTGTGTGCAAAAGGCAACAATAACAATATAGTAGTATAGTAGTATATCATTATAGCGGTATAGCAGTATAATTGTATAGCAGTATAGCAGTTTAGCAGTATAGCAGTACAGATAGGTAAAACAGTATAACAGTATTGCAGTACAGCAGTATGTTGTTATAGCAGTATAGTAGTATATAGTTCTATAGTGGTATAGTGGTATGGCAGTATAGCAGCATAACAGTATAGTAGTATAGATCGGTATAACAGTTTAACAGTGTAGTTGTATAGTAGTATAGATCGGTATAACAGTATAGTAGAATAGATCAGTATGGTAGTATAGATCTGTATAGTAGTATAGTTGTATAGATCAGTTTAGCAGTATAGCAGTATAGAATTATAACACTGTAGCGGTATAGTAGTATAGCAGCATATTAGTATAGTTGTATAGTGGTATCGTTGTATAGTGGTATAGTAGTATAGCGATATAGAAGTATATTAGTATAGATCAGTATAACAATATAACACCGCAGTAGTATAGTAGTATAGATCAGTATAGCAGTATATCAGTTTAGTAGTATAGATCAGTATATCAGTATATCAGTTAAGTAGTATAGATCAGTATAGATCAGTATATCAGTATATCAGTTTAGTGGTATAGATTAGTATAGCAGTATATCAGTTTAGTAGTATAGATCAGTATATCAGCATAGTAGTGTAGATGGTATAACAGTATAACAGTATAGTAGTATAGATCAGTGTAACAGTATAGTAGCATAGATCAGTATAGCAGTACATCAGTACATCAGTATTGTAGTATAGATCAGTACAGCAGTGTATTAGTATAGATTTGTATAGCGGTATGGCAGTATATTAGTATAGTAGTATCGATCAGTATACCGGTATATCAGTATAGTGGTATAGATTTGTATAGCGGTATGGCAGTATATTAGTATAGTAGTATCGATCAGTATACCGGTATATCAGTATAGTGGTATAGATTTGTATAGTGGTATGGCAGTATATTAGTATAGTAGTATCGATCAGTATACCGGTATATCAGTATAGTGGTATAGATTTGTATAGTGGTATAGATTTGTATAGCGGTATGGCAGTATATTAGTATAGTAGTATCGATCAGTATACTGGTATATCAGTATAGTGGTATAGATTTGTAGATGATGTATGAGCATTATGATACAGGCTTTATGTCTGGAAAAGGCTCAGCTGTCTCTGTTTCTTACAAATATCTGCAAACGTGCTCTATGCATGCAATCTATGTGAAAATGTGGAACAGAGAGAGTGTGTATGTGTGTCCAAGTGCATTTGTTTGCAGGATAGAGAGAGAGAGAGAGAGAGAGAGAGAGAGAGTGTGCGCGTGTGTGTGTGTGTGTTTGTGAGTGATTCAGTGAGAGAGTGAGAGAGAGAGAGAGAGAGAGAGTGAGAGGGTGAGAGAGAAAGAGAGAGAGAGAAAGATAGAGAGAGAGGAGAGAGAGAGAGAAAGAGCGAGAGGGTGAGAGAGAGTGAGAGAGAGAGAGAGAGAGAGAGAGAGAGAGAGAGAGAGAGAGACAGAGAGCGAGAGAGAAACAGAGAGCGAGAGAGAGAAAGAGAGACAGAGAGAGAGAGAGAGACAGAGAGCGAGAGAGAGCGAGAGAGAAACAGAGAGCAAGTGAGAGACAGAGAGAGATTGAAAGAGAGAGAGACAGAGCGAGAGAGAGAGAGAGAGCAAGAGAGAGACAGAGAGAGAGAGAAAGAGAGAAAGAGAGAGAGAGAGAGAGAGAGAGAGACAGAGAGAAGAGATTGAAAGAGAGAGAGACAGAGAGAGAGAGAGAGAGAGAGAGAGAGAGAGAGAGAGAGAGAGAGAGAGAGAGAGAGAGAGAGAGAGAGAAAGAGAGAGAAAGAGAGAGAGAGAGAAAGAGAGACAGAGACAGAGTGAGAGAGAAAGAGAGAGAGACAGAGTGAGAGAGACAGAGAGAGAGACAGAGAGAGAGACAGAGAGAGAGATGTAAAAGTCAGTTGGAAGGTTTGATCTCCTGGTTAATTTGTACCCAGCATTGCAACACTGAAAGGGTTGGTTCTGTAAGGTTATATCAGAGAAGTGACTGTAGTGAGTAATCATTATTCATAGGTAATCTACCCTGCATTAATTATCCACAAAATGTGTATAGCATGATTCTGCTGGTGTTTTAACCTGACACAGTCAATGTGTTTAACCATTAAACCATTAAACCATTTAACCATAATTGATTAATCTATTTTTGGGGCCTTACAATATTTTCTTTGGGGGGGGGAATTGTACACAATGACACATCGTTTGGAATGTATTGTTACCTTGGAGTTCATCACCAAACCAACCAATGGTTGCTACGTGAGCCGTAACTATGGACACTTACTGTAGGTCTGCCATGTGGTGTTAAAGACAGTCAATCCCTATTGCAGATTGGTAGACAAATTACGCATAATTTGCAATCAAGTGTTTTCCTTTGAAGTCCTGTTTTCCTGGACTTCAATAGACGATTTGTCGATGATATCAGTGTCACGCCCTGATCTTAGTTATCTTAGTTTTCTTTATTATTTTTGGTTAGGTCAGGGTGTGACAAGGAAGGTTGGTTTAGTTTTTGTCTTGTCTATGTGTTTTTGTCCTGTCTAGGGTTTTTTGTATATCAATGGGGTTTTGGGGATTGTCTAGGTATATGTAGGTCTATGGTGGCCTGAATTGGTTCCCAATCAGAGATAGCTGTTTATCGTTACCTCTGATTGGGGATCCTATTTAGGTTGCCATTTTTCCATTTTTGGTTTTGTGGGTTATTGTCTATGTGTAGTTGCATTGTCAGCACTAGTTGTTTATAGCTTCACGTTCGTTTTGTTAGTTTGTTTAAGTGTTCTTCGTTTTAATACAAGAAGAATGTATTCCAACCACGCTGCACCTTGGTCTCCTCGTTACGACGAACGTGACAATCAGTGGTATTTACCAATGAATCTGGATGACTGGTCTATGTATCTTGGGGTTCCGACACTGTGATGACCAATCAGACGCGAGGGCACTGGAGGGTCATCCTTCATTAGCCAGTCAGCATTTAGCAGCACTCCTCCATCCATGTTGTCTTTTCCGTCCCTTCTATCTGTTCTCTTCTTCAGCACCTAGACTCTGCGTTACCTGAAATGCACTCCTTCGTACTTTCTCTTTTCTTATTGCTCTCCTTCAAAACCATCCCTATACTGGTTCTACCTTACCTCTCTGACGAGCAGCTCTCTCCTGTTCTATACTGGTTCTACCTTACCTCTCTGACGAGCAGCTCTCTCCTGTTCTATACTGGTTCTACCTTACCTCTCTGACGAGCAGCTCTCTCCTGTTCTATACTGGTTCTACCTTACCTCTCTGACGAGCAGCTCTCTCCTGTTTTATACTGGTTCTTCTACCTTACCTTTCTGACGAGCAGCTCTCTCCTGTTTTATACTGGTTCTTCTACCTTACCTTCTGACGAGCAGCTCTCTCCTGTTTTATACTGGTTCTTCTACCTTACCCTTCTGACGAGCAGCTCTCTCCTGTTTTATACTGGTTCTACCTTACCTCTCTGACGAGCAGCTCTCTCCTGTTCTATACTGGTTCTTCTACCTTACCTTTCTGACGAGCAGCTCTCTCCTGTTTTATACTGGTTCTTCTACCTTACCCTTCTGACGAGCAGCTCTCTCCTGTTTTATGCGGGTTCTTCCACCTTACCTCTCTGACGAGCAGCTCTCTCCTGTTTTATACTGGTTCTACCTTACCTCTCCGACAATCAGCTCTCTCCTGTTCTATACTGGTTCTACCTTACCTCTCCGACAATCAGCTCTCTCCTGTTCTATACTGGTTCTACCTTACCTTTCTGACGAGCAGCTCTCTCCTGTTTTATACTGGTTCTACCTTACCTTTCTGACGAGCAGCTCTCTCCTGTTCTATACTGGTTCTACCTTACCTTTGTGACGAGCAGCTCTCTCCTGTTTTATACTGGTTCTACCTTACCTCTCCGACAATCAGCTCTCTCCTGTTCTATACTGGTTCTTCTACCTTACCTTTCTGACGAGCAGCTCTCTCCTGTTTTATACTGGTTCTACCTTACCTTTCTGACGAGCAGCTCTCTCCTGTTTTATACTGGTTCTACCTTACCTCTCTGACGAGCAGCTCTCTCCTGTTTTATACTGGTTCTACCTTACCTCTCTGATGAGCAGCTCTCTCCTGTTCTATACTGGTTCTACCACCTTACCTCTCTGACGAGCAGCTCTCTCCTGTTCTATACTGGTTCTACCTTACCTCTCCGACAACCTCTCCGACAAGCAGCTCTCTCCTGTTTTATACTGGTTCTTCTACCTTAACTCTCTGACGAGCAGCTCTCTCCTGTTTTATACTGGTTCTACCTTACCTCTCTGACGAGCAGGTCTCTCCTGTGTTTCCCTACTCTCCTGTTGAACGCGGAATGAGGGACAGCTTAGTTTGTTGAAAAGTCTCTGGAAAAAAGTGTTCTATTGAAAATGTTTGGTTACTAGCTACCATTTGAATTTGATTCCCGCAACATGGTTGGCATCTTGTGCTGGGACCGCTACTATCTGTCCAGGGATCCTGCCTACCAAGGGCCTGAGGAGCTGCTTAGCATAGCAGCTAGCCTAGCTACTAGCTGGCTATCAAGCTGGCAGGGTTTCCTTGGGGGCTTGAACGTAGCCTGCAACACAGTTAGCCCTTGTGGCTGGGACCACGGATTGTCCCGGGCATGTGGATATTTTAAACAAACAAAAATAGTTCTACAAGCAGTTGTTACAACAACAAGAAAATACCTTCAAGTTTGCAAATACTGATGGATTCAACTAATAAAAGAATGGATGACCTGACCAGAGAGATCCAGGACCTGAAGAACAATTTTCAGTTCTCCTAGGGTCAGCTCGATGGGTTTAAACAGGAGAACAGCAAGGTGACAGCAATCTGTAAGTCATTAAGAGAGGACATCAGTTCTGTGTGCTACTGTTACATGATAACAACGACAGATTAATCAGATTATCTCGAGGGACAATCAAGGAGGAACAACATGGTTGTGGACGGATTTGCAGAATCTCCACATGAGACCTGGACCGAGTCTGAGGACAAAGTGAGGGTATCTCTGAGAAACTGAAGATGGACCACAGCCAGATTGAGGGGAAGCGCTCCAACAGGACTGGAAAACCCACCACCGGCCTAGGTGACAGGCCCAGGTGACAGGCCCAGGCCAATAGTGGTCAAGTTCTGGGGTTCAAGGACAAGGTAGGTGTTCTGGAAATAGCCAAGAACTTGAGAGGAACGTATATCTTCCTCAACAAGGACTATCCTGAAGCTGTGCACCAGAAGAGTAAAGAACTGATCCCATGAAAGCTGCCGGAGCACGTGAGGACATCCACTATGACAGGCTCATTGTCCACCCTTTCTCCCAGAAGCCTGGAATAAATGAGAACGCCAAGTCTATGGGTTCATAGCTTCAACCCAGCAACACACACACACACACCCCCACACACACACACACCCCCACACACACCAACTGATTCATCGACTGCTGAATGTCCTTATTTTCTCTTGCTTAGTTAGCTCTTTTCCTTATTATGTCTCTGATCAGCTCCCCAGGAACGGGCTGGAAATATTAATATCTGTAGCCTTAGAATTAAGGTTCATGAAATCAATAACTTGCTAACATCAGATAACATTCATATATTAGCCATTTCTGAGACTCACTTAGATAATTCCTTTGATGATACAGCAGCATCAATACAAGGCTATAACATCTACAGAAGATACAGGAATGCTTATGGGGGAGGTGCTGCTGTATATACTGTATATTCAGAGACACATCCCTGTAATGCTTAGAGAACATCTTATGTCAAGTGATATTGAAGTGTTGTGGTTGCAGGTTCACCTGGCACATCTAAAGCCTTTTCTTTTGGGGTGTTGCTATAGGCCACCAAGTGCTAACAGTCAGTATCTAGATAATGTGTGTGAAATGCTTGATAGTGTATGTGATGTGAACAGAGAGGTATACTTTCTACAGGAACATGGTTATGGGTGTGGTTCTCATTCAGAGGCAGTTGTCTATCGTTGTCTCTGATGGAGAACCATACTTAGGTAGCTTTTTCCCACTGGGTTTTTGTTGGTAGTTGTTTTCTGTTTTTGTGTGTCTGCACCAGACAGAACTGTTTCGGTTGTTCACTTTGTTGTTTTGCTATTCAGTGTTCTATTCTATTAAATAATGATGAACACGTACCACGCTGCACCTTGGTCCTCACCTTCTTCCACCAACGGCTGTTACATAAAGCTGTATCCGTACCCATTGGATGCATTGATCACAATATAGTGGCTATATACAGGAAAGACACGTTTACAATAGCTGGGTCTAAAATAGTGTATAAGAGATCATACAAAAGATTTGGCTGTGACTCTTATGTGGATGATGTTAAAAATATTTGTTAGTCTGATGTGATTAATGAGGAGCATCCAGACGCTGCACTTGATGAATTTATAAAATTGCTTCTTCCAATTATTGATAAACAAACATCTGTTAAGAAACGGACTGTTAGAACTGTTAAGGCTCCATGGATTAATGAGGAATTGAAAAACTGTATGGTTGAAAGAGATGGGGCAAACGAGAGGCTAATAAGTCTGGCTGCACATCTGACTGGCTGACTTACTGTCACATTCGTCGTATAGAGGAGACCAAGGATGAGTGATGAGAATACATTCTTCCTTTTAATAAACAAAGAACACTTAACAAACCACCGTGACGCTATGCACACCGAGTGCTGACAAAGGCAACTACACAGACAATAACCCACAAACTATCCAAGGCATATGGCTACCTAAATATGGTCCTCAATCAGAGACAACGATAAACAGCTGCCTCTGATTGAGAACCAATCTAGGCAACCATAGACATAAAAACACCTAGACTAGAAAAAAAACCCATAAACATACAAAAACCCTAGACAAGTGAAAAAACCCACCCTCGTCACACCCTGACCTAACCAAGATAATAAAGAAAACAAAGATAACTAAGGTCAGTGTGTGACACTTACTGCAAATTGAGAAATTATGTGACTAAACTCAACAAAAAATGAAAATAAACTGTATTATGAAAACAAGATCAATGATATAAAGAATGATGGAAAACAACTTTGGAGTAATTTAAATTACATTTTGGGCAGAAAGACAAATTCAACTCCATCTTTCATCGAATCAAATGGCTTATTCATCACAAAACCATTTGATGTTGCCAATTATTTTAATGATTATTTCATTGGCAAAGTGGGCAAATTTAGACAGGAAATGAATAATGAAAGAAAAGCATTGTAAGTTTGAATGTTGTAAAGTTAGTGTGGGAGAGGTGGATTTTTGATGTTGTTGTTAACGATCAATAATGACAAACCTTCTGGCATTGACAACTTAGATGGAAAGCTACTGAGGATGGTAGCTGACTCTATAGCCACTCCTATCTGTCATATCTTTAATCTGAGCCTAGAGGAAGGTGTTTGTCCTCAGGCCTGGAGGGAAGCCAAAGTCATTCCGCTACCCAAGAGTGCTAAAGGGGCCTTTACTGGTTCTAATAGCAGACCTACTGTATCAGCTTGCTGCCAGTTCTTAGCTTGCTATGCACACACACACACACACACACACACACACACACACACACACACACACACACACACACACACACACACACACACACACACACACACACACACACACACACACACACACACACACACACACACACACACACACACAAGTTAATGTTTTAAATGTCTGTAAATTGTGAAGTCTTTTGTCTGGAATGAGTTTTTCCAGTAAGTCTAGCTGTCGCCGTTGGCGTCGGCTAACGGGGATCCTGATCAAATTAAAATATCTGATTGTTGTATTTGTCTTTGATAAGTCCTTACCAGGGGCTTAACTGTGGCTATGCAAATGGTCCTAGACAGGTGTTATTAATATGGACTGTTCTACATTTTGGACAGCAAATTTAGATGTGCTTATGATATTACAGACTGCTTTTAAAAAAATATTAAATATTTAAAATAATGAAACATATAGATTGCTTATAATGAAATGTATTAAAAGCTCAAACCATAAGAACATGTTCATGAGTACATGGCATAAATCTACATCTATGGTGTGAGGTTGTTAACTTTACATACAGTATAACTTTACATAGCCTGAACTACAGTATAACTTTACATAGCCTGTGATACAGTATAACTTTACATAGCCTGTGATACAGTATAACTTTACATAGCCTGAGATACAGTATAACTTTACATAGCCTGAGATACAGTATAACTTTACATAGCCTGAGATACAGTATAACTTTACATAGCATGAGATACAGTATAACTTTACATAGCCTGAGATACAGTATAACTTTACATAGCCTGAGATACAGTATAACTTTACATAGCCTGAGATACAGTATAACTTTACATAGCCTGAGATACAGTATAACTTTACATAGCCTGAGATACAGTATAACTTTACATAGCCTGAGATACAGTATAACTTTACATAGCCTGAGATACAGTATAACTTTACATAGCCTGAGATACAGTATAACTTTACATAGCATGAGATACAGTATAACTTTACATAGCATGAGATACAGTATAACTTTACATAGCCTGTGATACAGTATAACTTTACATAGCCTGAATACAGTATAACTTTACATAGCCTGAGATACAGTATAACTTTACATAGCCTGTGATACAGTATAACACATAGCATGAGATACAGTATAACTTTACATAGCCTGAGATACAGTATAACTTTACATAGCCTGAGACTACAGTATAACTTTACATAGCCTGAGATACAATATAACTTTACATAGCCTGAGATACAGTATAACTTTACATAGCCTGAACTACAGTATAACTTTACATAGCCTGAGATACAGTATAACTTTACATAGCCTGAACTACAGTATAACTTTACATAGCCTGTGATACAGTATAACTTTACATAGCCTGTGATACAGTATAACTTTACATAGCATGAGATACAGTATAACTTTACATAGCCTGAGATACAGTATAACTTTACATAGCCTGAGATACAGTATAACTTTACATAGCCTGAATACAGTATAACTTTACATAGCCTGAGATACAATATAACACATAGCCTGATACATAGCCTGAGATACAGTATAACTTTACATAGCCTGAGATACAGTATAACTTTACATAGCCTGAGATACAGTATAACTTTACATAGCCTGAACTACAGTATAACTTTACATAGCCTGAGATACAGTATAACTTTACATAGCCTGAGATACAGTATAACTTTACATAGCCTGAGATACAGTATAACTTTACATAGCCTGAACTACAGTATAACTTTACATAGCCTGAATACAGTATAACTTTACATAGCCTGAGATACAGTATAACTTTACATAGCCTGAGATTACAGTATAACTTTACATAGCCTGAGATACAGTATAACTTTACATAGCCTGAGATACAGTATAACTTTACATAGCCTGAGATACAGTATAACTTTACATAGCATGAGATACAGTATAACTTTACATAGTCTGAGATACAGTATAACTTTACATAGCCTGAGATACAGTATAACTTTACATAGCCTGAGATACAGTATAACTTTACATAGTCTGAGATACAGTATAACTTTACATAGCCTGAGATACAGTATAACTTTACATAGCATGAGATACAGTATAACTTTACATAGCCTGTGATACAGTATACCTTTACATAGCCTGAGATACAGTATAACTTTACATAGCATGAGATACAGTATAACTTTACATAGCCTGAGATACAGTATAACTTTACATAGCCTGAGATACAGTATAACTTTACATAGCATGAGATACAGTATAACTTTACATAGTCTGAGATACAATATAACGTTACATAGCCTGAGATACAGTATAACTTTACATAGCCTGAGTATAAACCTTATTTTTTTCTCAGCGGCCTGGAACTCTGAGTTGTCGTCTCTTCCCTCTAGTCTCAATCCCCACGTGTATTAATGTGTAGTAGTGGTGTTTTATTATTGAGTTGAACACGGCTGCTGTCTAGCCAGTCCTCACCACGTGCTCCTCACAGCGTAATGTTGCCTAGTGCCTTGCTCTTCTCTGACAGGGAGAACCACAACCATTTTGTCTATGACAGAGAACCACAACCATTATGTTCTATGACAGAGAACCACAACCATTATGTTCTATGACAGAGAACCACAACCCTTATGATCTATGACAGAGAACCACAAACATTATGTTCTATGACAGAGAACCACAACCATTATGATCTATGACAGAGAACCACAAACATTATGTTCTATGACAGAGAACCACAACCATTATGGTCTATGACAGGGAGAACCACAACCATTATGGTCTATGACAGAGAACCACAACCATTATGTTCTATGACAGAGAACCACAAACCATTATGTTCTATGACAGAGAACCACAACCATTATGGTCTATGACAGAGAACCACAACCATTACATTCTATGACAGAGAACCACAACCATTATGGTCTATGACAGAGAACCACAACCATTATGATCTATGACAGAGAACCACAAACATTATGTTCTATGACAGAGAACCACAACCATTATGGTCTATGACAGGGAGAACCACAACCATTATGGTCTATGACAGGGAGAACCACAACCATTATGGTCTATGACAGGGAGAACCAAAACCATTATGTTCTATGACAGAGAACCACAACCATTATGTTCTATGACAGAGAACCACAACCATTACGTTCTATGACAGAGAACCACAACCATTACGTTCTATGACAGAGAACCACAACCATTACGTTCTATGACAGAGAACCACAACCATTATGGTCTATGACAGAGAACCACAACCATTATGTTCTATGACAGAGAACCACAACCATTATGTTCTATGACAGAGAACCACAACCATTATGATCTATGACAGAGAACCACAAACATTATGTTCTATGACAGAGAACCACAACCATTATGTTCTATGACAGAGAACCACAATCATTATGGTCTATGACAGGGAGAACCACAACCATTATGGTCTATGACAGGGAGAACCACAAACATTATGTTCTATGACAGAGAACCACAACCATTACGTTCTATGACAGGGAGAACCACAACCATTATTATGGTCTATGACAGAAAATATAAATGTCACGCTATGAAAAATGAGTCGTTGAAAACGTGGCTGTGAGGTTCCTGACCATTTTGGCTGCATCAAGTACAGGAAGATCTAGGTTATGTAATGAATGATGGTCTACTATATAGCATCTCCTGGTCTCTAGCATCCTAAATGCAGAGATACCACTAACTGCAGAGATACCACTAGTCTAGCATCCTAACTGCAGAGATTTGACTAGTCTAGCATCCTAACTGCAGAGATACCACTAGTCTAGCATCCTAACTGCAGAGATACAACTAGTCTAGCATCCTAACTACAGAGATACCACTAACTGCAGAGATACCACTAGTCTAGCATCCTAACTGCAGAGATTTGACTAGTCTAGCATCCTAACTGCAGAGATACAACTAGTCTAGCATCCTAACTGCAGAGATACCACTAACTGAAGAGATACCACTAGTCTAGCATCCTAACTGCAGAGATTTGACTAGTCTAGCATCCTAACTGCAGAGATACCACTAGTCTAGCATCCTAACTGCAGAGATAGCACTAGTCTAGCATCCTAACTGCAGAGATACCACTAGTCTAGCATCCTAACTGCAGAGATACCACTAGTCTAGCATCCTAACTGCAGAGATACCACTAGTCTAGCATCCTAACTGCAGAGATAGCACTAGTCTAGCATCCTAACTGCAGAGATACCACTAGTCTAGCATCCTAACTGCAGAGATACCACTAGTCTAGCATCCTAACTGCAGAGATAGTCTGGCTAGACTGCAAACTCTCCTTCCAGACTCATATCAAACATCTCCAATCAAATCAAGAGTCGGCTTTCTATTCCGCAACAAAGCCTCCTTCACTCACGCCGCCAAGCTTACCCTAGTAAAACTGACTATCCTACCGATCCTCGACTTCAGCGATGTCATCTACAAAATGGCTTCCAACACTCTACTCAGCAAACTGGATGCAGTCTATCACAGTGCCATCCGTTTTGTCACTAAAGCACCTTATACCACCCACCACTGCGACTTGTATGCTCTAGTCGGCTGGCCCTCGTTACATATTCGTCGCCAGACCCACTGGCTCCAGGTCATCTACAAGTCCATGCTAGGTAAAGCTCCGCCTTATCTCAGTTCACTGGTCACGATGGCAACACCCATCCGTAGCACGCGCTCCAGCAGGTGTATCTCACTGATCATCCCTAAAGCCAACACCTCATTTGGCCGCCTTTCATTCCAGTACTCTGCTGCCTGTGACTGGAACGAATTGCAAAAATCGCTGAAGTTGGAGACTTTTATCTCCCTCACCAACTTCAAACATCAGCTATCTGAGCAGCTAACCGATTGCTGCAGCTGTACATAGTCTATTGGTAAATAGCCCACCCATTTTCACCTACCTCATCCCCATACTGTTTTTTATTTATTTACTTTTCTGCTCTTTTGCACACCAATATCTCTACCTGTACATGACCATCTGATCATTTATCACTCCAGTGTTAATCTGCAAAATTGTAATTATTTGCCTACCTCCTCATGCCTTTTGCACACATTGTATATAGACTCCCCCCTTTGTTTTCTACTGTGTTATTGACTTGTTAATTGTTTATTCCATGTGTAACTCTGTGTTGTCTGTTCACACTGCTATGCTTTATCTTGGCCAGGTCGCAGTTGCAAATGAGAACTTGTTCTCAACTAGCCTACCTGGTTAAATAAAGGTGTTCTCAACTAGCCTACCTGGTTAAATAAAGGTGTTCTCAACTAGCCTACCTGGTTAAATAAAGGTGAAATAAAAAAATAAAAAAATAGCACTAGTCTAGCATCCTAACTGCAGAGATTGCACTAGTCTAGCATCCTAACTGCAGAGATTGCACTAGTCTAGCATCCTAACTGCAGAGATTGCACTAGTCTAGCATCCTAACTGCAGAGATTGCACTAGTCTAGCATCCTAACTGCAGAGATAGCACTAGTCTAGCATCCTAACTGCAGAGATACCACTAGTCTAGCATCCTAACTGCAGAGATACCACTAGTCTAGCATCCTAACTGCAGAGATATCTACAGGATACAATTAGGTCATAATTCCAACCCATTTGCCTGGATGGCATTCTCTGACCCCCCAGACCCATCGGTCTGTCTGTCAGGCTTAGTCTGTGTCCAGGCTTCTGTCCTTTGTGTTTAATCTCAGCTCTCACAACTGCTTCTCTGGGTCCTCTACCACTGCTGAACTAATGTAGCCTGCGCTAGCTAACTGACACCTTCATGTCAATGTCATGTCTGACTTGTTGCTTTGGTGTTTGTGTAAAATGTACATATGTTGAGTCTGTGAAAATAGAATCTCCTGATCATCATCATTTGTTTTGTATTCTATTGTTTTGTATTCTATTGTTTTGTATTCTATTGTTTTATATTCTATTGTTTTGTATTCTATTGTTTTGTATTCTATTGTTTTATATTCTATTGTTTTGTATTCTATTGTTTTGTATTATATTGTTTTGTATTATATTGTTTTGTATTCTATTGTTTTATATATATTGTTTTGTATTCTATTGTTTTGTATTCTATTGTTTTGTATTCCATTGTTTTGTATTCTATTGTTTTGTATTCTATTGTTTTGTATTCTATTGTTTTGTATTCTATTGTTTTGTATTCTATTGTTTTGTATTCTATTGTTTTGTATTCTATTGTTTTGTATTATATTGTTTTGTATTATATTGTTTTGTATTCTATTGTTTTGTATTCTATTGTTTTGTATTCTATTGTTTTGTATTCCATTGTTTTGTATTCCATTGTTTTGTATTCTATTGTTTTGTATTCTATTGTTTTGTATTCTATTGTTTTGTATTCTATTGTTTTGTATTCTATTGTTTTGTATTCTATTGTTTTGTATTCTATTGTTTTGTATTCTATTGTTTTGTATTCTTCCACAATGAATACTTTGAAATAAGATGGAGATGAGCTGAGTGACACTAGTGAGGCAGACTAACAGACATACAGACAGACAGACTGACTAACAGAGAAACGGATGGACGGACAGACAGAAACATACAGAGAGACATACAGAGAGACATGTATTCTGGTGTTCTGGTTTATGTTTATATTAGCAGCTATTAATAAAAATATAACAGTATCCACAGTACTGTATAGATTAATCTGAGAACTGGGAGTCAGTCTCAAATCGAACTGTACTCCCTATTTAGTGCACTAATTCTGACCAAGGCCCTGGTAAAAAGTAGTGTACTGAAAAGGAAATCCTGTAGGATGCCATTTGGGATGCATGATAGGTCCTTTTATCTCTGATTGAAATGAGATAATCCACTTACAAGCAAGTCTCTCAGCAATCCAATCACATCTGCTTCAGCAGGACATGCGTATCATACTGTGGTGCCGGTGCTGTGGGGAAGAATAGTTAGAGATATGTAGCCAGGCTCTAGATGAGTCACCAAGCTCTAGATATGTAGCCAGGCTCTAGATGAGTCACCAGGCTCTAGATATGTATCCAGGCTCTAGATGAGTAACCAAGCTCTAGATATGTAGCCAAGCTCTAGATGAGTCACCAGGCTCTAGATATGTAGCCAGGCTCTAGATGAGTCACCAGGCTCTAGATATGTAGCCAGGCTCTAGATATGTAGCCAGGCTCTAGATGAGTCACCAGGCTCTAGATATGTATCCAGGCTCTAGATATGTAGCCAGGCTCTAGATATGTAGCCAGGCTCTAGATGAGTCACCAGGCTCTAGATATGTATCCAGGCTCTAGATATGTAGCCAGGCTCTAGATATGTAGCCAGGCTCTAGATGAGTCACCAGGCTCTAGATATGTATCCAGGCTCTAGATGAGTAACCAAGCTCTAGATATGTAGCCAGGCTCTAGATAAGTAACCAAGCTCTAGATATGTAGCCAGGCTCTAGATGAGTCACCGAGCTCTAGATATGTAGCCAGGCTCTAGATATGTAGCCAGGCTCTAGATATGTAGCCAGGCTCTAGATGAGCCACCGAGCTCTAGATATGTAGCCAGGCTCTAGATATGTAGCCAGGCTCTAGATGAGTCACCAAGCTCTAGATATGTAGCCAGGCTCTAGATGAGTCACCAGGCTCTAGATATGTAGCCAGGCTCTAGATGAGTCACCAGGCTCTAGATATGTAGCCAGGCTCTAGATGAGTCACCAGGCTCTAGATATGTAGCCAGGCTCTAGATATGTAGCCAGGCTCTAGATGAGTAACCAGGCTCTAGATATGTAGCCAGGCTCTAGATGAGTAACCAGGCTCTAGATATGTATCCAGGCTCTAGATATGTAGCCAGGCTCTAGATATGTAGCCAGGCTCTAGATATGTAGCCAGGCTCTAGATGAGTCACCAGGCTCTAGATATGTATCCAGGCTCTAGATGAGTCACCAGGCTCTAGATATGTAGCCAGGCTCTAGATATGTAGCCAGGCTCTAGATATGTAGCCAGGCTCTAGATGAGTCACCAAGCTCTAGATGTGTAGCCAGGCTCTAGATATGTAGCCAGGCTCTAGATATGTAGCCAGGCTCTAGATATGTATCCAGGCTCTAGATATGTATCCAGGCTCTAGATATGTAACCAGGCTCTAGATGATTCACCAGGCTCTAGATATATAACCAGGCCCTAGATGAGTCAACAGGCTCTAGATGAGTCACCATGCTCTAGATGAGTCACCAGGCTCTAGATATATAACCAGGCCCCAGATGAGTCAACAGGCTCTAGATGAGTCACCAGGCTCTAGATGATTCACCAGACTCTAGATATATAACCAGGCCCTAGATGAGTCAACAGGCTCTAGATGAGTCACCAGGCTCTAGATGAGTCACCAGGCTCTAGATATGTAGCCAGGCTCTGACACCACTGTTCTCTTTAGGATGACTGGTGTTCTGACACCACTTTTCTCTAGGATGACTGGTCCTCTGACACCACTGTTCTCCTCAGGATGACTGGTCCTCTGACACCACTGTTCTCTTTAGGATGACTGGTGTTCTGACACCACTGTTGTCTAGGATGACTGGTCCTCTGACACCACTGTTCTCTTTAGGATGACTGGTCCTCTGACACTACTGTTCTCTAGGATGACTGGTCCTCTGACACCACTGTTCTCTAGGATGACTGGTCCTCTGACACCACTGTTCTCTAGGATGACTGGTCCTCTGACACTACTGTTCTCTTTAGGATGACTGGTCCTCTGACACCACTGTTCTCCTCAGGATGACTGGTCCTCTGACACCACTGTTCTCTAGGATGACTGGTCCTCTGACACCACTGTTCTCTTTAGGATGACTGGTCTTCTGACACCACTGTTGTTTGCCTTTTTCTCCTATTAGAGAGAGAGAGAGAGAGAGAGAGAGAGAGAGAGGTTACTAACACTAGATGAGTCAAAATTCCTGGTCAGTAAGAATAGGGAGAAAGCCTGGCCTTTCAGGGCTATTGTCCCAGCCACAGATTAAGCCTTGTCCTAGACTAAAAAGCATAATCAATGAATCTCCATTGAAATTGCTTTTTAATCCAGGACTATTCTTAATCCGGGTATAGCCTAGAACACTCATGTGTCCCTAGTTGAACCAAAGGATTGACCTTGATCTCATGAAGTAAAACACTTTCCTTAGCTGTAGTAGTTTTCAGAGTGAATAATTGTATCAGTGGTATATCCATTGATGCCAAGGGAAGGCAGGATTCCCAAAATCTTTTTCCAATTTTTTTTATTTTACCTTTTTTTAACTAGGCAAGTCAGTTAAGAACACATTCTTATTTTCAATGACGACCTAGGAACAGTGGGTTAACTGCCTTGTTCAGGGGCAGAACAACAGATTTGTACCTTGTCAGCTCGGGGATTTTAACTTGCAACCTTTCAGTTATTAGTCCAATGCTCTAACCACTAGGCTACCCTGCCGCCCTGTTTTTACCAATAGAAAAATGAAAAAAAAATACAATAATTTATCTTTCATCTCTCTGAGTTTCATAATTTCCCTTCAAATCGCAAGAGGTTGAATATATCTCACAGGAGAGAAAGCATCAGAGCGAGGGAAACAGCGCCCCTCTCTGTCTCTATGTGTAGGCCATCTATCTGATGCTGTCTGGTCAAAACGAGTATGACATTGTTTCTGCCTGTAGCGTTGAAGGCAAGGGAAGCCAACGAGGATCTGGCCTCCATTCATAACAAGCATTTTGCTACACTCGCAATAACATCTGCTAACCATGTGTATGTGACCAATAACATCTACTAACCATGTGTATGTGACCAATAACATCTACTAACCATGTGTATGTGGCCAATAACATCTACTAACCATGTGTATGTGACCAATAACATCTGATAACCATGTGTATGTGACCAATAACATCTGCTAACCATGTGTATGTGACCAATAGCATATGCTAACCATGTGACCAATACCATCTGCTAACCATGTGACCAATAACATCTGCTAACCATGTGACCAATACCATCTGCTAACCATGTGACCAATAACATCTGCTAACCATGTGACCAATAACATCTGCTAACCGTGTGACCAATAACATCTGCTGACCATGTGACCAATAACATCTGCTAACCATGTGACCAATAACATCTGCTAACCATGTGACCAATAACATCTGCTGACCATGTGACCAATAACATCTGCTAACCATGTGACCAATAACATCTGCTGACTATGTGACCAATAACATCTGCTAACCATGTGACCAATAACATCTGCTTACCATATGACCAATAACATCTGCTACCCATGTGACCAATAACATCTGCTAACCATGTGACCAATAACATCTGCTGACCATGTGACCAATAACATCTGCTAACCATGTGACCAATAACATCTGCTAACCATGTGACCAATAACATCTGCTAACCACGTGACCAATAACATCTGCTAACCATGTGACCAATAACATCTGCTTACCATGTGTATGTGACCAATAAGATTTGATTTGATAATTTCTTTGGGCCAATCAGCATCGAGCCAACAGTGAATGGTCCAGGCGCACCAACAAAACAAAATGTCAAGGGAATCCAGCTTGGATTTGGTGTCACTCAAATCTCATTGAGAACATCACGGACAGTAAAACTGGAATTGTTAAACTTGGACTTGTGGTTTTTCTTAATTTTCCGTACTGGCCAATGATTATAACTGAGATTCTGATCCAACCATTAATTCAGACATTGTTGTGCCCCTGACCTGAGAGGATGGAAGTTAAATATATACAGTAGCTAGCTGTAGAAGGCTAATGTTAACCTCTACAGGATTGGTGTCGGTTGAGCTAACGTGTGCTAATGTGATTAGCATAACGTTGTAAGTAACAAAAACCTTTCTCAGGACATAGACATATCTGATATGGGCAGAAAGCGTAAATTCTTGTTCATCTAACTACACTGTCCAATTTACAGTCGCTATTACAGTGAAATAATAGCATGCTATTGTTTGAGGAAGGTGCACAGTTATGAACTTAAAAATGTATCAATAAAGCAATTAGGCACATTTGGGAAGACTTGATACACCCTTTTGAACAGTAATGCAATGGTTCAATGGATCAGTCTAAAACGTTGCGCGTACACTGCTGCCATCTAGTGGACAACATCTAAATTATGCCTGACCTGGAATACTACATTATGGCCTTTCTCTTGCATTTCAAAGATGATGGAACAAAAATAAAAATACATATTTTTTTCTTTGTATTATCTTTTAAACAGATCTAATGTTCTATATTCACCAACCATCATTTCACATGTCCACAAACTGCAAAGTGTTTCCTTTCAAATGGCATCAAGAATATGCATATCCTTGCTTCAGGGAATGAGCAACAGGCAGTTAGATTTGGGTATGTCATTTTAGGGTATGTCATTTTTGTATGACAGAGTGACAGACAGTGTACAGTATAACAGGGTGATAGACAGTGTACAGTATAACAGGGTGATAGACAGTGTACAGTATAACAGGGTGATAGACAGTGTTATAACAGGGTGATAGACAGTGTACAGTATAACAGGGTGATAGACAGTGTTATAACAGGGTGATAGACAGTGTACAGTATAACAGGGTGATAGACAGTGTACAGTGTAACAGGGTGATAGACAGTGTACAGTATAACAGGGTGATAGACAGTGTACAGTATAACAGGGTGATAGACAGTGTACAGTATAACAGGGTGATAGACAGTGTACAGTATAACAGGGTGATAGACCGTGTGTATAACAGATGAGACAGTGTACAGTATAACAGGGTGATAGACAGTGTACAGTATAACAGGGTGATAGACAGTGTACAGTATAACAGGGTGATATACAGTGTTGTTATAAACAGGGTGATAGACAGTGTACAGTATAACAGGGTGATAGACAGTGTACAGTATAACAGGGTGATAGACAGTGTACAGTATAACAGGGTGATAGACAGTGTACAGTATAACAGGGTGATAGACAGTGTACAGTATAACAGGGTGATAGACAGTGTACAGTATAACAGGGTGATAGACAGTGTACAGTATAACAGGGTGATAGACAGTGTACAGTATAACAGGGTGATAGACAGTGTACAGTATAACAGGGTGATAGACAGTGTACAGTATAACAGGGTGATAGACAGTGTACAGTATAACAGGGTGATAGACAGTGTACAGTATAACAGGGTGATAGACAGTGTATAGGGTGATAACAGTGTACAGTATAACAGGGTGATAGACAGTGTACAGACAGTATAACAGGGTGATAGACAGTGTACAGTATAACAGGGTGATAGAACAGGGTGATAGACAGTGTACAGTATAACAGGGTGATAGACAGTGTACAGTATAACAGGGTGATAGACAGTGTACAGTATAACAGGGTGATAGACAGTGTACAGTATAACAGGGTGATAGACAGTACAGTACAGTATAACAGACAGTATAACAGGGTGATAGACAGTGTACAGTATAACAGGGTGATAGACAGTGTATAACAGGGTGATAGACAGTGTACAGTATAACAGGGTGATAGACAGTGTTATAACAGGGTGATAGACAGTGTACAGTATAACAGGGTGATAGACAGTGTTATAACAGGGTGATAGACAGTGTACAGTATAACAGGGTGATAGACAGTGTACAGACAGTATAACAGTGTGTATAACAGTGATACAGTATATAACAGGGTGATAGACAGTGTACAGTATAACAGGGTGATAGACAGTGATAACAGGGTGATAGACAGTGTACAGTATAACAGGGTGATAGACAGTGTACAGTATAACAGGGTGATAGACAGTGTACAGTATAACAGGGTGATAGACAGTGTACAATAACAGGGTGATAGACAGTGTACAGATAACAGGGTGATAGACAGTGTACAGTATAACAGGGTGATAGACAGTGTACAGTATAACAGGGTGATAGACAGTGTACAGTATAACAGGGTGATAGACAGTGTTATAACAGGGTGATAGACAGTGTACAGTATAACAGGGTGATAGACAGTGTACAGTATAACAGGGTGATAGACAGTGTACAGTATAACAGGGTCATAGACAGTGTACAGTATAACAGGGTGATAGACAGTGTTATAACAGGGTGATAGACAGTGTACAGTATAACAGGGTGATAGACAGTGTACAGTATAACAGGGTGATAGACAGTGTACAGACAGTATAACAGGGTGATAGACAGTGTACAGTATAACAGGGTGATAGACAGTGTACAGTATAACAGGGTGATAGACAGTGTACAGTATAACAGGGTGATAGACAGTGTACAGTATAACAGGGTGATAGACAGTGTACAGTATAACAGGGTGATAGACAGTGTACAGTATAACAGGGTGATAGACAGTGTACAGACAGTATAACAGGGTGATAGACAGTGTACAGTATAACAGGGTGATAGACAGTGTACAGTATAACAGGGTGATAGACAGTGTACAGTATAACAGGGTGATAGACAGTGTACAGTATAACAGGGTGATAGACAGTGTATAACAGGGTGATAGACAGTGTACAGTATAACAGGGTATAACAGGGTGATAGACAGTATAACAGGGTGATAGACAGTGTACAGTATAACAGGGTGATAGACAGTGTACAGTATAACAGGGTGATAGACAGTGTACAGTATAACAGGGTGATAGACAGTGTACAGTATAACAGGGTGATAGACAGTGTACATTATAACAGGGTGATAGACAGTGTTATAACAGGGTGATAGACAGTGTACAGTATAACAGGGTGATAGACAGTGTTATAACAGGGTGATAGACAGTGTACAGTATAACAGGGTGATAGACAGTGTACAGTATAACAGGGTGATAACAGTGTACAGTGTAACAGGGTGATAGACAGTGTACAGATAACAGTATAACAGTGTGTATAGGGTGATAGACAGTGTACAGTATAACAGGGTGATAGACAGTGTACAGTATAACAGGGTGATAGACAGTGTACAGTATAACAGGGTGATAGACAGTGTACAGTATAACAGGGTGATAGACAGTGTACAGTATAACAGGGTGATAGACAGTGTATAACAGGGTGATAACAGGGTGATAGACAATGTACAGTATAACAGGGTGATAGACAGTGTACAGTATAACAGGGTGATTGACAGTGTACAGTATAACAGGGTGATAGACAGTGTACAGACAGTATAACAGGGTGATAGGGTGACAGTGTATAACAGGGTGATAGAAGTAGACAGTATAACAGTATAACAGGGTGATAGACAGTGTACAGTATAACAGGGTGATAGACAGTGTACAGTATAACAGGGTTTTGTGATAGACAGTGTACAGTATAACAGGGTGATAACAGTGTACAGTATAACAGGGTGATAGACAGTGTTATAACAGGGTGATAGACAGTGTACAGTATAACAGGGTGATAGACAGTGTACAGTATAACAGGGTCATAGACAGTGTTATAACAGGGTGATAGACAGTGTACAGTATAACAGGGTGATAGACAGTGTACAGTATAACAGGGTGATATACAGTGTACAATATAACAGGGTGATAGACAGTGTACATTATAACAGGGTGATAGACAGTGTACAGTATAACAGGGTGATAGACAGTGTCATAACAGGGTGATAGACAGTGTACAGTATAACAGGGTGATAGACAGTGTACAGTATAACAGGGTGATAGACAGTGTCATAACAGGGTGATAGACAGTGTACAGTATAACAGGGTGATAGACAGTGGAGGCTACAGTATAACAGGGTGATAGACAGTGTTATAACAGGGTGATAGACAGTGTACAGTATAACAGGGTGATAGACAGTGTTATAACAGGGTGATAGACAGTGTATATACAGTATAACAGGGTGAGGCTAGATACAGTGTACAGTGTAACAGGGTGATAGACAGTGTACAGTATAACAGGGTGATAGACAGTGTACAGTATAACAGGGGTGATAGACAGTGTACAGTATAACAGGGTGATAGACAGTGTACAGTATAACAGGGTGATATACAGTGTACAGTATAACAGGGTGATAGAGTCAGTGTATAACAGTATAAGAGTCAGGGAGATAGACAGTGTACAGTATAACAGGGTGATAGACAGGAGTGATACCAGTACAGACAGTAGGCTAACAGGGTGATAGACAGTGTACAGTATAACAGGGTGATAGACAGTGTACAGTATAACAGGGTGATAGACAGTGTACAGTGTAACAGGGTGATAGACAGTGTACAGTATAACAGGGTGATAGACAGTATAACAGGGTGATAGACAGTGTACAGTATAACAGGGTGATAGACAGTGTACAGTATAACAGGGGGCTACCAGTACAGAGTGAATGTGGAGGCTATATACAGGGGGTACCGGTACAGAGTCAATGTGGAGGCTATATACAGGGGTACCGGTACAGAGTCAATGTGGAGGCTATATACAGGGGTACCGGTACAGAGTCAATGTGGAGGCTATATACAGGGGTACCAGTACAGAGTCAATGTGGAGGCTATATACAGGGGGGTACCAGTACAGAGTCAATGTGGAGGCTTTATACAGGGTATACCGGTACAGAGTCAATGTGGAGGCTATATACAGGGGTACCGGTACAGAGTCAATGTGGAGGCTATATACAGGGGTACCGGTACAGAGTCAATGTGGAGGCTATATACAGGGGTACCGGTACAGAGTCAATGTGGAGGCTATATACAGGGGTACCGGTACAGAGTCAATGTGGAGGCTATATACAGGGGTACCGGTACAGAGTCAATGTGGAGGCTATATACAGGGGGTACTGGTACAGAGTCAATGTGGGGGCTATATACAGGGTATTACGGTACAGAGTCAATGTGGAGGCTATATACAGGGGGTACCAGTACAGAGTCAATGTGGAGGCTTTATACAGGGTATACCGGTACAGAGTCAATGTGGAGGCTATATACAGGGGGTACCGGTACAGAGTCAATGTGGAGGCTATATACAGGGGTACCGGTACAGAGTCAATGTGGAGGCTATATACAGGGGTACCGGTACAGAGTCAATGTGGAGGCTATATACAGGGGGTACCGGTACAGAGTCAATGTGGAGGCTATATACAGGGGGTACCGGTACAGAGTCAATGTGGAGGCTATATACAGGGGGTACTGGTACAGAGTCAATGTGGAGGCTATATACAGGGGGTACCAGTACAGAGTCAATGTGGAGGCTATATACAGGGGGTACCGGTACAGAGTCAATGTGGAGGCTATATACAGGGTATTACGGTACAGAGTCAATGTGGAGGCTATATACAGGGGGTACCGGTACAGAGTCAATGTGGAGGCTATATACAGGGGTACCAGTACAGAGTCAATGTGGAGGCTATATACAGGGGGTACCGGTACAGAGTCAATGTGGAGGCTATATACAGGGTTTTACGGTACAGAGTCAATGTGGAGGCTATATACAGGGTATTACGGTACAGAGTCAATGTGGAGGTTATATACAGGGGGTACCGGTACAGAGTCAATGTGGAGGCTATATACAGGGGTACCGGTACAGAGTCAATGTGGAGGCTATATACAGGGGTACTGGTACAGAGTCAATGTGGGGGCTATATACAGGGTATTACGGTACTGAGTCAATGTGGAGGCTATATACAGGGGGTACTGGTACAGAGTCAATGTGGGGGCTATATACAGGGGGTACCGGTACAGAGTCAATGTGGAGGCTATATACAGGGGTACCTGTACAGAGTCAATGTGGAGGCTATATACAGGAGTACCGGTACAGAGTCAATGTGGAGGCTACATACAGGGGGTACCGGTACAGAGTCAATGTGGGGGCTATATACAGGGAGTACTTTTACAGAGTCAGTGTGGAGGCTATATACAGGGAGTACTGGTACAGAGTCAGTGTGGAGGCTATATGCAGGGGGAGGCTATATACCGGTACAGAGACAATGTGGAGGCTATATGCAGGGGTACTGGTACAGAGACAATGTGGAGGCTATATACAGGGGGTACCGGTACAGAGTCAATGTGGAGGCTATATACAGGGGGAACCGGTACAGAGTCAATGTGGAGGCTATATACAGGGGGTACCGGTACAGAGTCAGTGTGGAGGCTATATACAGGGGTACCTGTACAGAGTCAGTGTGGAGGCTATATACAGGGAGTACCGGTACAGAGTCAATGTGGAGGCTACATACAGGGGGTACCGGTACAGAGTCAATGTGGAGGCTTTATACATGTGGTACCTGTACAGAGTCAAATATGGAGGCTATATTCAGGGTGTTACGGTACAGAGTCAATGTGGAGGCTTTATACAGGGGGTACCGGTACAGAGTCAATGTGGAGGCTATATACAGGGGGTACTGGTACAGAGTCAATGTGGAGGCTATAATTAGGGGGTACCAGTACCGAGTCAGTGTTTGGGGGTACAGGTAGTTGAGGTAATTGGTAGTCAGTCAGTCATAGGTTGTCATTGCTTCTTAGCTCCAGAGACACGGACCGATTATTGCTCCTACTGTTATTTTGTAATTTTACTGTATTTAAATAGTGTATTCATCATTCCACACCTTGCATACCTTCATCCATATTTCATTCAGTTTGATTATTCCTGTTTGTCTACCAGTTTAGCTCCTGCTGTGTTGAGCCCATCTGCTATGTGACATGAATTAGGCATCGTCATTCAGTATCGTGCCGTGTCTTTGTCCAGGGGGGAACTGACAAAACTATTCTGAATATAGAAACTTGCAACTCATCGAGAGGTTCGAGGCAGCTGTGTTTACATGTTGAATCAGCGGGAAATGATTTTTTTTTAAATGATGGCTGATTAGATTGGGTGGTCAGAGGATATAGATGGTCACCCACTGATAATGGGTGTTTGTTGGCAAGGTCTGTTTTCATGGGTCTGTTTGGGTCTGTTTTCATGGTTCTGTTTTCATGGGTCTGTTTTCATGGGTCTGTTTTCATGGGTCTGTTTTCACGGTTCTGTTTTCATGGGTCTGTTTTCACGGTTCTATTTTCATGGGTCTGTTTTCATGGGTCTGTTTTCATGGTTCTATTTTCATGGGTCTGTTTTCATGGTTCTATTTTCATGAGTCTGTTTTCATGGGTCTGTTGTCATGGTTCTGTTTTCCCCACTCGTGTGGTGTTGTTACCATCCCTGTGGCCTGTGCTATTCTGTTCCAGCTCTACTACCATGTCTAAGGCCACAGCTCCCTGTGCTATCTTTTGTACGATGTATTGACCATCTCTGTGCTGTCTTGTGTCTCTTCCAGGTCTGCCACAATGTCTAAGGCCACAGTGAACAAGCTGCACTGGCGTTCCAAGGTGCAGGAGAGTTTTGTTCCCCTGGGGGGTGGGTCTGGGGAGCTAGGTGTGGCCATCGGGGGCGGGGCTGACTACGGAGAGTTCCCATTCGTCACAGCAGCACCGGGAGGCGGGGCCACAGTGGGTGACGTCATACTGGAGATCGGGGGTACGCCCGTCCTGGGCATGACACTAGGAGACGTGAGAGGGGTCCTCAACTCATGCCCCCATCCCATACGCATTAAAACTGTCTCGCCAGGTACCCCCACACACACACACACACACACACACACACACACACACACACACACACACACACACACACACACACACTAGTAAAATGACACAGTAAAACTAGTAAAATGAAAGTCTAAGGACTAGGAAAGTCCCGAGTAAAATGAAAGTCTCGAGGACGAGTAAAATGAAAGTCCTGAGGACTAGTAAAATGAAAGTCCTGAGGACTAGTAAAATGAAAGTCCTGAGGACTAGTAAAATGAAAGTCCCGAGGACTAGTAAAATAAAAGTCCTAAGGACTAGTAAAATGAAAGTCTCGAGGACTAGTAAAATGAAAGTCCTGAGGACTAGTAAAATGAAAGTCCTGAGGACTAGTAAAATGAAAGTCCCAAGGACTAGTAAAATGAAAGTCCTGAGGACTAGTAAAATGAAAGTCCTGAGGACTAGTAAAATGAAAGTCCTGAGGACTAGTAAAATGAAAGTCCTGAGGACTAGTAAAATGAAAGTCCTGAGGACTAGTAAAATGAAAGTCCCGAGGACTAGTAAAAGGAAAGTCCCGAGGACTAGTAAAATGAAAGTCCTGAGGACGTCCTGGGGCCTCATAAACTGTGCATGCCCAAAAAATGTGCGTCCGACACTTTTCATGCAAAAGTTGGTATTTATAAAATTGTAGCTAACTTCATGTGAAATGTAAATCCATATATAAGAGTAGCTACTAGGTAAAGGACAATTCCAATAAGTCAGTCAATTCAGGAAGTAAACTTAAATTACAATTTAATAATTGAAATGTTATTTTTTATTTTCAATGACTTCTCAATAAACCGAAAAGGAGAAGCTATTTATTTCAAACTTTTTTCAATTTTTTTCTTTCTACGAATGTTTAATTCAAATCCCTTCATGAATTGACTGACTTCAATTCAGATTGACCCTAAACCTGCTAGCTTCTAGCCTCTGACTTCAATTCAGATTGACCCTAAACCTGCTAGCTTCTATCCTCTGACTTCAATTCAGATTGACCCTAAACCTGCTAGCTTCTAGCCTCTGACTTCAATTCAGATTGACCCTAAACCTGCTAGCTTCTATCCTCTGACTTCAATTCAGATTGACCCTAAACCTGCTAGCTTCTATCCTCTGACTTCAATTCAGATTGACCCTAAACCTGCTAGCTTCTATCCTCTGACTTCAATTCAGATTCACCTCAAACCTGCTAGCTTCTAGCCTACCGTCCAGCCTGTGTAGTGAGTCGCCTGTCCTGTACCCATCACTATTTGAAATCATTCCAACTACGTTGAGCATTTGCTCTAGTTCGCCTGGAGTGCCAGATGTGCAGGGTTTACAGTTGTTATTGGGAAATTAATCCAGGCAAGCTCAATCAAGCACAGATAAAGTAATTGAAATCATCTGAACCCAGGACTGGTACTGTCTACCTCTACTTGTCCTACTGTCTACTGCTAATGTCTACCTCTACTTGTCTTACTGCCTGCATCTACTGCTACTGTCTACTTCTACTTGTCCTACTGTCTACTGCTACTTGTCCTACTGTCTACTGCAACTTGTCCTACTTTCTACTGCTTTACTCTCACTTGTCCTACTGTCTACTTCTACTTGTCCTACTGTCTATTTCTACTGCTACTGTCCACTGCTACTGTCTACTGCAACTTGTCCTACTTTCTACTGCTTTACTTTCACTTGTCCTACTGTCTACTTCTACTTGTCCCACTGTCTACTGCTACTGTCTACCTCTACTTGTCCCACTGTCTACTTCTACTGCTACTGTCTACTTCTAATTGTCCTACTGTCTACTGCTACTGTCTACTTCTACTTGTCCTACTGTCTACTGCAACTTGTCCTACTTCTACTGCTGTATTGGTACTTGTCCTACTTTCTACTTCCTTACTGCAACTTGTCCTACTCTCTACTGCTCTAAAGCACTTGTCCTACTGTCTACTGCTCTAAAGTTACTTGTCCTACTTTCTACCGCCTTACTGCCACTTGTCCTACTCTCTACTGCTCTAAAGTCACTTGTCCTACTGTCTACTGCTCTACTGGTACTTGTCCTACTTTCTATTGCTCTACTGGTACTTGTCCTAAATTCTACTGCTTTACTGTCACTTGTCCTACTGTCTACAGCTCTGAAGTCACTTGTCCTACTTTCTATGGCTCTACAGTCACTTGTCCTACTGTCTACTGCTCTAAAGTCATTTGTCCTACTGTCTATTGCCTTACTGTCACTTGTCATACTTTCTACTGCTCTATTTCACTTGTCCTACTTCTACTGCTCTAAAGTCACTTGTCCTACTGTCTACTGCTCTAAAGACACTTGTCCTACTTTCTACTGCTCTAAAGTCACTTGTCCTACTTTCTACCGCCTTACTGCCACTTGTCCTACTCTCTACTGCTCTAAAGTCACTTGTCCTACTGTCTACTGCTCTACTGGTACTTATCCTACTTTCTATTGCTCTACTGGTACTTGTCCTACTGTCTACTGCTCTACAGTCACTTGTCCTACTTTCTACTGCTCTACTGTCACTTGTCCTACTGTCTACTGCTCTAAAGTCACTTGTCCTACTTTCTACTGCTTTACTTTCACTTGTCCTACTGTCTACAGCTCTGAAGTCACTTGTCCTACTTTCTACTGCTCTACAGTCACTTGTCCTACTGTCTACTGCTCTAAAGTCATTTGTCCTACTTTCTACCGCCTTACTTCCACTTGTCCTACTCTCTACTGCTCTAAAGTCACTTGTCCTACTGTCTACTGCTCTACTGGTACTTGTCCTACTTTCTATTGCTCTACGGGTACTTGTCCTACTGTCTACTGCTCTACTGGTACTTGTCCTACTTTCTATTGCTCTACTGGTACTTGTCCTACTGTCTACTGCTCTACTGGTACTTGTCCTACTTTCTACTGCTTTACTGTCACTCGTCTTACTTTCTACTGCTCTATTGTCACTTGTCCTACTGTCTATTGCCTTACTGTCACTTGTCATACTTTCTACTGCTCTATTTCACTTGTCCTACTGTCTACTGCTCTACTGTTACTTGTGCTACTGTCTACTGCTCTATTGGCACTTGTCCTACTTTCTACTGCTCTACAGGTACTTGTCCTAATGTCTACTGTCACTTGTCCTACTTCTCCTGCTTTACTGCTACTTGTCCTACTTTCTACTGCTCTATTGTCACTTCTCCTACTGTCTACTGCTTTACTGTCACTTGTCCTACTTTCTACTGCTCTATTGGCACCTGTCCTACTTCTACTGCTCTACTGCCATTTGTCCTACTTTCTACTGCTCTAAAGTATATTGTCCTACTTTCTACTGCTCTACAGTTTCTTGTCCTACTTTCTACTGCTTTACTGCCACTTGTTCTACTTTCTACTGCTTTACTGTCACTTGTCCTACTGTCTACTGCTCTACCTCAACCTGTCCTACTTTCTACTGCTCTATTGTTACTTGTCCTACTGTCTACTGCTTTACTGTCACTTGTCCTACTTTCTACTGCTCTATTGGCACTTGTCCTACTTCTACTGCTCTACTGACACTTGTCCTAATGTCTACTGGCACTTGTCCTACTTTCTACTGCTTTACTTTGACTTGTCCTACTTTCTACTGCTCTATTGTCACCTATCCTACTTTCTACTGCTCTACAGCCACTTGTCCTACTTTCTACTGCTCTATTGGCACTTGTCCTACTGTCTACTGCTTTACTTCCATTTGTCCTACTTTCTACTGCTCTATTGTCACTTGTCCTACTGTCTACTGCTCTACAAGTACTTGTCCTAATGTCTACTTCACTTGTCCTACTGTCTACTGATTTACTTGTCACTTGTCCTACTTTCTACTGCTCTATTGGCACTTGTCCTACTGTCTACTGCTTTACTTCCATTTGTCCTACTTTCTACTGCTCTATTGTCACTTGTCCTACTGTCTACTGTTTTACTGCCATTTGTCCTACTTTCTACAGCTCTAAAGTCTATTGTCCTACTTTCTACTGCTCTACAGTGTCTTGTCCTACTTTCTACTGCTCTATTGTCACTTGTCCTACTGTCTACTGCTTTACTGTATCTTGTCCTACTGTCTACACTCCACTGTAACTTGTCCTAATGTCTACTGTCACTTGTCCTACTGTCTACTGCTTTACTGCCATTTGTCCTACTTTCTACTGCTCTACAGTCACTTGTCCTACTGTCCACTGCTTTCCTTCACTTGCCCTACTGTCCACTGCTTTACTTCACTTGTCCTACTGTCTACTGCTCTACTGTCACTTGTCCTACTGTCTACTAATAGAGCAGTAGACAGTAGGACTAGTAAGAGTAGAGCAGTAGACAGTAGGACAAGTAGAAGCAGAACAGTAGACAGTAGGACAAGTAACAGTAAAGCAGTAGAGGGTAGGACTAGTAGGAGTAGAGCAGTAGACAGTAGGACAAGTAGCAGCAGAACAGTAGACAGTAGGACTAGTAAGAATACAGTCTACTGTTACTTGTCCTACTGTCTACTGCTCTGCTGCTACTTGTTCTACTGTCTACTGCTCTATTGTCACTTGTCCTACTGTCTACTGCTCTACTCTTACTTGTCCTACTGTCTACTGCTCTATTCTTTCTTGTCCTACTGTCTACTGCTCTGTTTCTACTTGTTCTACTGTCTACTGCTTTACTCCTACTTGTCCTACTGTCTACTGCTCTATTCTTACTTGTCCTATTCCTACTTGTCCTACTGTCTACTGTCTACTGCTCTGTTGCTACTTGTTCTACTCTCTACTGCTTTACTCTACTTGTCCTACTGTCTACTGCTCTAGTCTTACTTGTCCTACTGTCTACTGCTCTGTTGCTACTTGTTCTACTGTCTACTGCTCTACTCTTACTTGTCCTACTGTCTACTGATCTACTCTTACTTGTCCTACTGTCTACTGCTCTACTGTTACTTGTCCTACTGTCCTGTAACAGGTAGTATGTACTGTACTGTAGTAGTTAATCTGTACTGTAGTAGTTAATCTGTACTGTAGCAGGCTGTCTGTCTTGTAGTAGGTAGTGTGTGCTGTCATAGGCTGTCTGTCTTGTAGTAGGTAGTGTGTGCTGTCGTAGGTAGTCTGTCTTGTAGTAGGTAGTGTGTACTGTAGTAGGTCGTCTGTACTGCAGTAGTTACTGTAGTCTGTCTTGTAGTAGGTAGTCTGTACTGTAGTAGTTGGTCTGTACTGTAGTAGTTGGTCTGTCCTGTAGTAGGTAGTGTGTACTAGAGTAGTTATTGTAGTCTGTTCTGTAGTAGGTAGTGTGTTCTGTAGTAGGTAGTGTGTACTGTAGTATTCTATCTCTCTGTAGTAGGTAGTGGATACTGTAGTAGGTAGTGTGTACTGTACTAGGTAGTGTATACTGTACTGTAGTAGGTAGTGGATACTGTAGTAGTTAGTGTGTACTGTAGTAGGTAGTGTATACTGTAGTAGGTAGTGTGTACTGTAGTAGGTAGTGTATACTGTAGTAGGTAGTGTGTACTGTAGTAGGTAGTGTATACTGTAGTAGGTAGTGTATACTGTAGTAGGTAGTGTATTCTGTAGTAGGTAGTGTGTACTGTAGTAGGTAGTGTATACTGTAGTAGGTAGTGTATACTGTAGTAGGTAGTGTGTACTGTACTGTAGTATT
>NC_056454.1:22953890-22956390 GCF_018296145.1 Oncorhynchus tshawytscha | reverse complement strand
CCAGGTAGACAGGTGATGCTGGTATCTTCCAGCCAGGTAGGTGGGTGATGCTGGTATCTTCCTACCAGGTAGGCGGGTGATGCTGGCATCTTCCTACCAGGTAGGTGGGTGATGCTGGCATCTTCCTACCAGGTAGGCGGGTGATGCTGGTATCTTCCTACCAGGTAGGCGGGTGATGCTGGTATCTTCCTACCAGGTAGGCGGGTGATGCTGGTATCTTCCTACCAGGTAGGCGGGTGATGCTAGTATCTTCCTACCAGGTAGGCGGGTGATGCTGGCATCTTCCTACCAGGTAGGCGGGTGCTGCTAGTATCTTCCTACCAGGTAGACAGGTGATGCTGGTATCTTCCAGCCAGGTAGGTGGGTGATGCTGGCATCTTCCTACCAGGTAGGCGGGTGCTGCTCTCATTCAAAAACACATCAGGAGAAGAAATAAAGGAAAATAAGTGTATAGTTCGTGTGACTGACCTGTTTCTATAGCAACTGCCATTAGGCGCCAGGCCAGTAAGTTGATTCATTGTGACAGACTGCTGGTTTTGTGTTTTTGGGGCCTGCAATCCCAAATGGCAGCCTATTCCCTACATAGAGTAGTGATTTTGATCAGGGTCCTGGTCTTATGCGTAGTGCGCTACAGTATATAGTGATCCATTTGGGATGCAGGTGTTATTTCTCCTCCAGCCTCATGCCTCCATGTCAACCACTATTCTACATGACTAATTTAGAGTTTGGATGCAATTTGCCGTTCACGTGAAATAACAGAGTATGTAACGGCACAGTTGTGTACTGTGAGCTTCGTTATTGATAGACTTTACACCTGATAAAGGCTTTGTTATTGATAGACTTTACACCTGATAAAGGCTTTGTTATTGATAGACTTTACACCTGATAAAGGATTTGTTATTGATAGACTTTACACCTGATAAAGGCTTTGTTATTGATAGACTTTACACCTGATAAAGGCTTTGTAATTGATAGACTTTACACCTGATAAAGGCTTTGTTATTGATAGACTTTACACCCGATGAAGGATGTGGTGCCGAAGAGGATGATGTTTTACATGCTCCTGACCAATTGTGCTATTTTGCTCGTTTTTTTGTGGTTTGTAACTTTTTTTTAAACGTATTTTGTACATAATGTTGCTGCTACCGTCTCTTATGACAGAAAATAACTTCTGGACGTCAGAACTGGGATTATTCACCTCGAACTGGAATAAGCTTTTTCCTTTAACGAGTCCGACAAGAAAGATATACTGCTCTCCAGGGAACAGACCCAGATCCCCGTCATTTGAGTGAAGAAAAGACTGAGGAAAAGAGGACGCAGATCGGGCTGCCTTCTGAGAACCCGTAGGCGAGCGAGGAAACTCCCACTGCCTTCTGAGAACCCGTAGGCGAGCGAGGAAACTCCCACTGCCTTCTGAGAACCCGTAGGCGAGCGAGGAAACTCCCACTGCCTTCTGAGAACCCGTAGGCGAGCGAGGAAACTCCCACTGCCTTCTGAGAACCCGTAGGCGAGCGAGGAAACTCCCACTGCCTTCCGTTCTACTTGCTAACATGAAATCATTGGAAAATAAAATTGATGACCTACGATTACAATTATTCTACCAAGAACTAATATCTTATGTTTCACCGAGTCGCGGCTGAAGGACGACATGGAGAATAAAGAGCTGGCTGGGTTTTCCAGCACCGACAGAACAGAGAAGCTACGTTTGGTAAGACGAGGGGTGGGGTGTGTGTCTATTTGTCAATAACAGCTGGTGCGCGATGTCTAATATTAAATAAGTCTCGAGGTATTGCTCGCCTGAGGTAGAGTACCTCATGATAAGCTGTAGACCACACTATCTACCAAGAGAGTTCTCATCTATTCGTATCTCATCGTAGCCGTCTATTTACCACCACAGACCGATGCTGGCACTAATACCGCACTCAACCAGCTGTATAAGGCCAAAAGCAAGCAACAAAATGCTCATCCAGAAGTGGCACTCCTAGTGGCCGGGGACTTCAATGCAGAAAAACTTAAATCAGTTTTACCTTATTTCTACCAGCAGGTTACATGTGCAACCAGAGGAAAAAGACCTTTACTCCACACGCAAAGCTCTCCCTCGCCCTCCATTTGGCAAATCTGACCGTAATTCTATCCTCCTGATTCCTGCTAACAAGCAAAAACTAAAGCAGGAAGTACCAGTTACTCGCTCACTACGGAAGTGGTCAGATGACGCTGATGCTACGCTACAGGACTGTTTTGCTAGCACAGACTGGAATATGTTCTGGGATTTATCCAATACCTCCCGGATAGGATTCCCTAGACCCACTCCAATTCGCATACCTCCCCAACAGATCCACAGATGACGCAATCTCAATCGCACTCCACACTGCCCTTTCCCACCTGGACAAAAGGAACACCTATGTGAGAATGCTGTTCATTAACTATAGCTTGGCATTCAACACCATAGTGCCCACAAAGCTCATCACTAAGCTAAGGACCCTGGGACTAAACACCTCCC
>NC_056454.1:22931390-22948890 GCF_018296145.1 Oncorhynchus tshawytscha | reverse complement strand
AGGAAATCAAAACAGAGAACAAATATCATCCTTAATGGACATGTTCAGGTAGAGATGTTCGAAGATATTTTGTCTTTGCGTTGCGCGTGTACTTGTATTATGGGGTATGATGACCCAGAGCAGAGCTGAGAAGAGGGAAGAGATCCATCGTAGGATAACATGGGAAGGGATCCATCTGTAGGATAACGTGGGAAGGGATCCATCCGTAGGATAATGTGGGAAGGGATCCATCCGTAGGGTAACGTGGGAAGGGATCCATCTGTAGGATAATGTGGGAAGGGATCCATCCGTAGGATAATGTGGGAAGGGATCCATCCGTAGGATAATGTGGGAAGGGATCCATCCGTAGGATAACGTGGATCCGTAGGATAACGTGGATCCGTAGGATAATGTGGGAAGGGATCTATCTGTAGGATAACGTGGGAAGGGATATATCTGTAGGATAACGTGGATCCGTAGGATAACGTGGGAAGGGATCCATCCATAGGATAACGTGGGAAGGGATCCATCCGTAGGATAACGTGGGAAGGGATCCATCTGTAGGATAATGTGGGAAGAGATCCATCTGTAGGATAACGTGGGATGGGATCCATCTGTAGGATAACGTGGGAAGGGATCTATCCGTAGAATAATGTGGGAAGAGATCCATCTGTATGATAACGTGGGAAGGGATCCATCTGTAGGATAACGTGGGAAGGGATCCATCTGTAGGATAACGTGGGAAGAGATCCATCTGTAGGATAACTTGGGAAGGGATCCATCCGTAGGATAACGTGGGACGAGATCCATCTGTAGGATAATGTGGGAAGGGATCCATCTGTAGGATAACGTGGATCCGTAGGATAACGTGGGAAGGGATCCATCTGTAGGATAATGTGGGAAGGGATCCATCTGTAGGATAACGTGGATCCGTAGGATAACGTGGGAAGGGATCCATCCGTAGGATAACGTGGATCCGTAGGATAACATGGAAAGGGATCCATCCGTAGGATAACGTGGGAAGGGATCTATCCGTAGGATAATGTGGATCCGTAGGATAACATGGAAAGGGATTCATCCGTAGGATAACGTGGGAAGGGATCCATCCATAGGGTAACGTGGGAAGGGATCCATCCATAGGGTAACGTGGGAAGGGATCCATCCGTAGGATAACGTGGGAAGGGATCCATCCGTAGGATAACGTAGGAAGGGATCCATCCGTAGGATAACGTGGGAAGGGATCTATCCGTAGGATAACATGGGAAGGGATCCATCCGTAGGATAATGTGGGAAGGGATCCATCCGTAGGGTAACGTGGGAAGGGATCCATCCGTAGGATAACGTGGGAAGGGATCCATCTGTAGGATAACGTGGGAAGGGATCCATCCGTAGGATAACGTGGGAAGGGATCCATCCGTAGGGTAACGTGGGAAGGGATCCATCCGTAGGATAACGTGGGAAGGGATCCATCCGTAGGATAACGTGGGAAGGGATCCATCCGTAGGGTAACGTGGGAAAGGGATCCATCCGTAGGATAATGTGGGAAGGGATCCATCCGTAGGATAACGTGGGAAGGGATCCATCCGTAGGATAATGTGGGAAGGGATCCATCCGTAGGATAACGTGGGATGGGATCCATCCGTAGGGTAACGTGGGAAGGGATCCATCCGTAGGATAACGTGGGAAGGGATCCATCCGTAGGATAATGTGGGAAGGGATCCATCCGCAGGATAACGTGGGAAGGGATCCACCCGTAGGATAATGTGGGAAGGGATCCATCCGTAGGATAACGTGGGAAGGGATCCATCCGTAGGATAACGTAGGAAGGGATCCATCCGTAGGATAACGTGGGAAGGGATCCATCCGTAGGATAACGTGGGAAGGGATCCATCCGTAGGATAATGACTGAGGCCATGTTCCAAATGGCCCCCTGTTCCCTAAGGATCACTGCCTTTAACCAGGGCCAATGAACTGAGTAAGAGGTAATGCACTGCCTTTATCCAGGGCCAATGGTCTGAGTCAGAGGTAATGCACTGCCTTTAACCAGGGCCAGTGATCTGAGTCAGAGGTAATGCACTTTAACCAGGGCCAATGATCTGAGTCAGAGGTAATGCACTTTAACCAGGGCCAATGATCTGAGTCAGAGGTAATGCATTTTAACCAGGGCCAATGGGGACTCAGTCTGACTAAGGACATCTGTTTACATCTGGACCTTACATTGGAGATTGTCCTGAGTTAAAGGACTATTTTAAGAGAGTGTGTGTGTGTGTGTGTGTGTGTGTGTGTGTGTGTGTGTGTGTGTGTGTGTGTGTGTGTGTGTGTGTGTGTGTGTGTGTGTGTGTGTGTGTGTGTGTGTGTGTGTGTGTATGTATGTTACTCTCTGTGTGTGTGTGTGTGTGTGTGTGTGTGTTTTGTGTCCGTTGTGTGTGTGTGTATCTCTGTCATAGAATGCATGTTCGTGACTTGTAGACAAAGACACTGAAACAAATTATTGTTTGAAGAAAGACTCTTCATTGTATCTCTTCAAGGTTAAAGTCAAGACTCCTGAAACCAAAGAGGAAGTTGGATTGAGTTAGCGCATTCCGCTTGCCAACAATACTTTGACCTAAGGCGCCAAAGTCGAGTGTTTCTTTGCACACGCCAGTTACTAAAACACCGTAAACGTGTTTAACAATGTTTCTGCCGTGTATAAAGTTGGCCGTTTAAACGTACATGCTCTAGTAATATGAAATATATTATGAGAATAACGATCAAAGTATTGGCAGAGTATAATCAGATCATTTAACCTACCCCTGTTTGTCTGAAGCGCCATGCTGTTTCCTTGTTTGAATTGCCGGTGTGCATTACACGCAGGAGGTAAAATGAGTCTACAGCTCATCGAGGAACAGTGATTGGTTGACGGGAATAACTAAAGTGATGAAATATCGCGGGGGGTGAATTACTTCATGAATGTGTACTGTGTGACTTAAAGTAGAAGTGAATTAACAAGTTATTGAAGTGTGTGTGTGTGTGTTGATGTAAAACTGTTAGTAGAAATGTGGTTGGTTACTGCTTCACATTCTCTGTGTTTGTCTGTATATGTGTCTGTTGTCTTGGCAGGAGGTTCAGTAGGCATCAGCAGTGCCCCGCCCACAGCGCTAGCTCTCAGCCAATCCTGGGACTCAAGGGACGGCGTGGGAGAAGAGAATGGAGGGAGTAGCATCGCAACACGAGGTGGAGGGGCACTGCCCGAGAATTGGGAGCTGGCATTCAGCGACTCAGGAGAGCCTTACTACATAGAGTGAGTAGAGAGAGAGTAGAGCTTTACTACATAGAGTGAGTAGAGAGAGAGTAGAGCTTTACTACATAGAGTTGGTAGAGCGAGAGTAGAGCTTTACTACATAGAGTTAGTAGAGAGAGAGTAGAGTAGAGCTTTACTACAGAGAGTTAGTAGAGAGAGAGTAGAGTTTTACTACATAGAGTTAGTAGAGAGAGAGTAGAGCTTTACTACATAGAGTTAGTAGAGAGAGAGTAGAGCTTTACTACATAGAGTTAGTAGAGAGAGAGTAGAGCTTTACTACATAGAGTTAGTAGAGAGAGAGTAGAGTAGAGCTTTTCTACAGAGAGTTAGTAGAGAGATAGTAGAGCTTTACTACATAGAGTTAGTAGAGAGAGAGTAGAGCTTTACTACATAGAGTGAGTAGAGCTTTATTACAGATTGGGTAGAGAGCGAGTAGAGCTTTATTACATAGAGTTAGTAGAGAGAGAGTAGAGCTTTACTACAGAGAGTTAGTAGAGAGAGTAGAGCTTTACTACATAGAGTTAGTAGAGAGAGAGTAGAGCTTTACTACAGAGAGTTAGTAGAGAGAGTAGAGCTTTACTACAGAGAGTTAGTAGAGAGAGAGTAGAGCTTTACTACAGATTGGGTAGAGAGAGAGTAGAGCGAGAGTAGAGCTTTATTACATAGAGTTAGTAGAGAGAGAGTAGAGCTTTGCTACATAGAGTTAGTAGAGAGAGAGTAGAGCTTTACTAAGTAGAGTTAGTAGAGAGAGAGTATAGCTTTACTACAGAGAGTTAGTAGAGAGAGAGTAGAGCTTTACTACATAGAGTTAGTAGAGAGAGAGTAGAGTAGAGCTTTACTACAGAGAGTTAGTAGAGAGAGTAGAGCTTTACTACAGAGAGTTAGTAGAGAGAGAGTAGAGCTTTACTACAGAGAGTTAGTAGAGAGAGAGTAGAGTAGAGCTTTACTACATAGAGTTAGTAGAGAGATAGTAGAGCTTTACTACAGAGAGTTAGTAGAGAGAGAGTAGAGTAGAGCTTTACTACATAGAGTTAGTAGAGAGATAGTAGAGCTTTACTACATAGAGTTAGTAGAGAGAGAGTAGAGCTTTATTACAGATTGAGTAGAGAGAGAGTAGAGCTTTATTACAGATTGGATAGAGAGAGAGTAGAGCGAGAGTAGAGCTTTATTACATAGAGTTAGTAGAGAGAGAGTAGAGCTTTATTACATAGAGTTAGTAGAGAGAGAGTAGAGCTTTACTACAGAGAGTTAGTAGAGAGAGTAGAGCTTTACTACATAGAGTTGGTAGAGAGAGAGTAGAGTAGAGCTTTACTACATAGAGTTAGTAGAGAGAGAGTAGAGCTTTACTACATAAAGTTAGTAGAGAGAGAGTAGAGCTTTATTACAGATTGAGTAGAGAGGGAGTAGTGTGTGGTGTGGGAGTGAAGTGATGACGATATAGTGTGGTGGGAGGTACAGGTTATTGTGGTGATGATGATGATGATGATGATGATGATGATGATGATGCTTATTATCTCTTCCTCAGTCACATCTCTAAGACCACCAGCTGGCTGGACCCCAGAGCTCAAAATAGGGAGATCCTCAGCAAAACAGAGTGTGAGTCTCCTAGACCTTCCTGTCTACCCACTCTACCCTCTCAGCTCCTCTTAAACCCTCCCTCCCATGCCTCTCTTCCACTATCTCCCATATCTCCCTTTCCTCCCTGTCTCTCCAGCTCTACCACCCCTCCCTCCCTCCCTCCCTCCCTCCCTCCCTCCCTCCCTCCCTCCCTCCCTCCCTCCCTCCCTCCCTCCCTCCCTCCCTCCCTCCCTCCCTCCCTCCCTCCCTCCCTCCCTCCCTCCCTCCTCCTTCCCCTCCTCCCTCTCTCCAGCACTCCACTGCCTCTCTTCCCCATTCCCTCCCTCCCTCCCTCCCTCCCTCCCTCCCTCCCTCCCTCCCTCCCTCCCTCCCTCCCTCCCTCCCTCCCTCCCTCCCTCCCTCCCTCCCTCCCTCCCTCCCTCCCTCCCTCCCTCCCTCTACCTGCCTCTCTTCCCCTTTCCTCCCTCTCTCCAGCACTCCCCTGCCTCTCTTCCCCATTCCCTCCCTCCCTCCCTCCCTCCCTCCCTCCCTCCCTCCCTCCCTCCCTCCCTCCCTCCCTCCCTCCCTCCCCCTCCCTCCCCCTCCCTCCCTCCCTCCCTCCCTCCCTCCCTCCCTCCCTCCCTCCCTCCCTCCCTCCCCTTCCTCTCTTCCCCATCTCCATTTCCTCCCTTTCCTCCCTCTCTCCAGCCCTCCCTCCCTCCCCTGCCTCTCTTCCCCATCTCCATTTCCTCCCTCCCTCCCTGAATTTTGTACGTGAACGGCACAGAGTGTGCTGGTAATACATATAATTGAACAGCAGGGGGCGACAGAGTATGAGTTATAAAACCGTGTATGTATAGAGATATAGAGGGTTGTGACCTGGCCTGTGCTGTCCTCTAGACATGATTTTACTTATTCTATGAGACTAAACTGAGTAAATAAAGGTAAAGTAAAATACTAACGCTCAAAAAACATTTGATTTGAAGAAAAACAAAAACAATGTTGTATATTCTCCCCATATCCCCTGCCAGTGCCTGCGTTCACGGACCAGCCGGCAGAGCTGAAGGGCTATTCCATCCACACCCGACTCTCTAAAGGGCCGCGAGGGTTCGGCTTCAACATAGTAGGAGGAAGCAAACAGAGAGAGTTTCTCCAGGTATACAGCGTTACACCAGGAGGACCACCCGCCCTCAGCACAGGTAGGATTAACACAGGTACACTCAACACAGGTATAAACAGATTAACACAGGTACACTCAACACAGGTATATACAGATTAACACGGGTACACTCAACACAGATTAACGCAGGTGCACTCAACATAAGTATATACAGATTAACGCAGGTACACTCAACACAGGTATATACAGATTGACACAGGTACACTCAACACAGGTATATACAGATTAACACAGGTACACTCAACACAGGTATATACAGATTAACGCAGGTACACTCAACACAGGTATATACAGATTGACACAGGTACACTCAACATAAGTATATACAGATTAACGCAGGTACACTCAACACAGGTATATACAGATTAACACAGGTACACTCAACACAGGTATATACAGATTAACACAGGTACACTCAACACAGGTATATACAGATTAACACAGGTACACTCAACACAGGTATATACAGATTAACGCAGGTACACTCAACACAGGTATATACAGATTAACACAGGTACACTCAACACAGGTATATACAGATTAACACAGGTACACTCAACACAGGTATATACAGATTAAGGCAGGTACACTCAACACAGGTATATACAGATTAACACAGGTACACTCAACACAGATTAACGCAGGTGCACTCAACACAGGTATATACAGATTAACACAGGTACATTCAACACAGGTATATACAGATTAACACGGGTACACTCAACACAGGTATATACAGATTAACGCAGGTACACTCAACACAGGTATATACAGATTAACACGGTACACTCAACACAGGTATATACAGATTAAGGCAGATTAACGTACACTCAACACAGGTATATACAGATTAACAGACACTTAAGACTAACAGGTACACTCAACACAGATTAACGCAGGTACACTCAACACAGGTATATACAGATTAACACTCACTCACACAGGTATATACAGATTAACACAGGTACACTCAACACAGGTATATACAGATTAACACGGTACACTCAACACAGGTATATACAGATTAACACAGGTACACTCAACACAGGTATATACAGATTAACACAGGTACACTCAACACAGATTAACGCAGGGGCACTCAACATAAGTATATGCAGATTTAAAAAAAAATAAGAATGTGTCCTTAACTGACTTGCCTGGTTAAATAAAGGTAAAATAAAAAAATTAAAAAAATTAATGCAAGTACACTTAACACAGGTATATACAGATTAACACAGGTACACTCAACACAGGTATATACAGATTAACACAGGTACACTCAACACAGGTATATACAGATTAACACAGGTACACTCAACACAGATTAACGCAGGTACACTCAACACAGGTATATACAGATTAACACAGGTACACTTAACACAGATTAACGCAGGTACACTCAACACAGGTATATACAGATTAACACAGGTACACTCAACACAGGTATATACAGATTAATGCAGGTGCACTCAACATAAGTATGATTAATACAGGCAGGATTAACACAGGTAGGATTAACACAGGCAGGATTAACACAGGCAGGATTAACACAGGCAGGATTAACACAGGCAGGAATAACACAGGTAGGAATAACACAGGTAGGAATAACACAGGCAGGATTACTGCAGGTATTTGGGGCGGCAGGTAGCCTAGTGGTTAGATCATTGGGCCAGTAACCGAAAGGTTGCTTGATCGAAACCCCGAGCTGACAAGGTAAGAATCTGTCATTCTGCCACTGAACAAGGCAGTTAACCCTCTGTTCCCTGGGAGGCCGTCATTATAAATAACAATTTGTTCTTAACTGACTTGTCTGGTTTTTAACACATGTTTGATTAACACAGGTAGATTTAACACAGGTAGATTTAACACAGGTAGATTTAACACAGGTAGATTTAACACAGGTAGATTAACACAGGTAGATTTAACACGTTTGATTAACACAGGTAGATTTAACACAGGTAGATTTAACACAGGTAGATTAACACAGGTAGATTTAACACAGGTAGATTTAACACAGGTAGATTTAACACAGGTAGATTTAACACAGGTAGATTTAACACATGTTTGATTAACACAGGTAGATTTAACACAGGTAGATTTAACACAGGTAGATTTAACACAGGTAGATTTAACACGTTTGATTAACACAGGTAGATTTAACACAGGTAGATTTAACACAGGTAGATTAACACAGGTAGATTTAACACAGGTAGATTAACACAGGTAGATTTAACACAGGTAGATTTAACACATGTAGATTTAACACAGGTAGATTTAACATGTTTGATTAACACAGGTAGATTAACACAGGTAGATTTAACACATGTAGATTTAACATGTTTGATTAACACAGGTAGATTAACACATGTAGATTTAACACAGGTAGATTTAACACAGGTAGATTTAACACAGGTAGATTAACACAGGTAGATTTAACATGTTTGATTAACACAGGTAGATTAACACAGGTAGATTTAACACAGGTAGATTTAACACAGGTAGATTTAACACAGGTAGATTTAACACATGTAGATTTAACACAGGTAGATTTAACATGTTTGATTAACACAGGTAGATTAACACAGGTAGATTTAACACAGGTAGATTTAACACAGGTAGATTAACACAGGTAGATTTAACACAGGTAGATTTAACACAGGTAGATTAACACAGGTAGATTAACACAGGTAGATTAACACAGGTAGATTAACACAGGTAGATTTAACACAGGTAGATTTAACACAGGTAGATTAACACAGGTAGATTTAACACAGGTAGATGTAACACAGGTAGATTTAACACATGTAGATTTACACAGGTAGATTAACACAGGTAGATTTAACACAGATAGATTTAACACAGGTAGATTAACACAGGTAGATTTAACACAGGTAGATTAACACAGGTAGATTTAACACAGGTAGATTTAACACAGGTAGATTTAACAAATGTTTGATTAACACAGGTAGATTTAACACAGGTAGATTTAACACATGTAGATTTAACACAGGTAGATTAACACAGGTAGATTTAACACAGATAGATTTAACACAGGTAGATTAACACAGGTAGATTTAACACAGGTAGATTAACACAGCTAGATTTAACACAGGTAGATTTAACACATGTTTGATTAACACAGGTAGATTTAACACAGGTAGATTTAACACAGGTAGATTAACACTCAATAACACCTGCTGATTTGTGTATTAGCTAGTTAAACTGAGAGACGGCATCTCTCTGCCCTATACTTTCATCTCTCTGCCCTTTCCTTTCATCTCTTCTTCTATTTCTCTCTTGCTCTCCCACTCTCTCTCTTTCTCTCTCTCTCTCCCACTCTCTCTCTCTCTCTTGCTCTCCCACTCTCTCTCTCTGGTGTGTTTGATTGTGGTCAGAATCTCCTAATCTATTCATAATCCTGCTCTACTGGGCCCAGAGAATGTAATCCCACTGTCACTGACACACACACACGTGCACACACACAAACACACACACACACACACACACACACACACACACACACACACACACACACACACACACACACACACACACACACAAATCCAACCCTCTCACGTGCGGATGCTGGAGACAGGAATGCACCACACACATGCTATTACTTCTCACCTTAGATACACTACGTACTGATCTATACACTACATACTGATCTATACACTACGTACTGATCTATACACTACATACTGATCTATACACTACATACTGATCTATACACTACGTACTGATCTATACACTACATACTGATCTATACACTACATACTGATCTATACACAACATACTGATCTATACACTACGTACTGATCTATACACTACATACTGATCTATACACTACGTACTGATCTATACACTACGTACTGATCTATACACTACATATTGATCTATACACGACATACTGATCTATAGTAGTGGATGATACACTACATACTGATCTATACAATACATACTGATCTATAGTAGTGGATGATACACTACATACTGATCTATACACTACATACTGATCTATACTCTACATACTGATCTATACACGACATACTGATCTATAGTAGTGGATGATACACTACATACTGATCTATAGTAGTGGATGATACACTACATACTGATCTATACACTACATACTGATCTATAGTAGTGGATGATATAACACATGAGATCTCTCTCTCTCTCCAGCTGATATCCTGGTCTACATCAATGACAGTTGTGTCCTGGGTCTCTCTCATAAAGAGGTGGTAGAGATGTTGAAGTCTGTCCCTATGGGTCACAGTGTGGACGTTGTGTTACGGAGAGGCTATCCCATGCTCTACAACCCAGACGGCTGTCCCAAACAACCCCTGACTCCCTCCGCCTCCTCCTCTCCTCTGGAACCCCTCAGTGCTGCAGCCACCCCTCCCTCCACAGCCACCGCTCAGCCCCTCTCCACCCCCGGTCCTGGCCCTACCGAGCCACCCCAACCTCCCGGCCTGGCTAACCTGAACCGTACCCTGTCTCATCACAACGGAAACTATCTCAGAGTGGCGGGAAACTCAGGGTCTGGGCTGGACGCTAACGGGAACGCGGCAGACCTGTTGTCGGCTCCCCCCTCCTACCCGCTGTCTAATGGAATCCTTAGCTCTTCCACCAGCTCAGCCTGCGCCCCCTCCTCCTCTCACAGTAGGGGCATCCCCCCTCCTCCCCCGCCTGAACGAACCTCCGCCTCCGCCAGCCAGAGTGACTCAGAGGAAGGAGCCTCGGGTGGAGCGACACAGAGGTAACTAACCCTAACTAACTAACCTTGGTTGTTTTCAAACCTCTCCTCAGATGTTTCACCATGTTGTTGTAAGTCTGAACCAGATCACCTGATGTATCAAATCAAATCAAATGTATTTATATAGCCCTTCGTACATCAGCTGATATCTCAAAGTGCTGTACAGAAACCCAGCCTTAAACCCCAAACAGCAAGCAATGCAGGTGTAGAAGCACGGTGGCTAGGAAAAACTCCCTAGAAAGGCCAATACCTAGGAAGAAACCTAGAGAGGAACCAGGCTATGTGGGGTGGCCAGTCCTCTTCTGGCTGTGCCGGGTGGAGATTATAACAGAACATGGCCAAGATGTTCAAATGTTCATAAATAATACGAATAATAATAAAGGCAGAACAGTTGAAACTGGAGCAGCAGCACGGTCAGGTGGACTGGGGACAGCAAGGAGTCATCATGTCAGGTAGTCCTGGGGCATGGTCCTAGGGCTCAGGTCCTCCGAGAGAGAGAAAGAAAGAGAGAAGTAGAGAATTAGAGAACTCACACTTAGATTCACACAGGATAGGATACACCAAATAGGACAGGAGAAGTACTCCAGATATAACAAACTGACCCTAGCCCCCCGACACATAAACTACTGCAGCATAAATACTGGAGGCTGAGACAGGAGTGGTCAGGAGACACTGTGGCCCCATCCGAGGACACCCCCGGACAGGGCCAAACAGGAAGGATATAACCCCACCCACTTTGCCAAAGCACAGCCCCCACACCACTAGAGGGATATCTTCAACCACCAACTTACCATCCTGAGACAAGGCTGAGTATAGCCCACAAAGATCTCTGCCATGGCACAACCCAAGGGGGGGCGCCATCCCAGACAGGATGACCACATCAGTGAATCAACCCACTCAGGTGACGCACCCCTTCCAGGGACGGCATGAGAGAGCCCCAGTAAGCCAGTGACTCAGCCCCTGTAATAGGGTTAGAGGCAGAGAATCCCAGTGGAAAGAGGGGAACTGGCCAGGCAGAGACAGCAAGGGCGGTTCGTTGCTCCAGAGCCTTTCCGTTCACCTTCCCACTCCTGGGCCAGACTACACTCAATCATATGACCCACTGAAGAGATGAGTCTTCAGTAAAGACTTAAAGGTTGAGACCGAGTTTGCGTCTCTGACATGGGTAGGCAGACCGTTCCATAAAAATGGAGCTCTATAGGAGAAAGCCCTGCCTCCAGCTGTTTGCTTAGAAATTCTAGGGACAATTAGGAGGCCTGCGTCTTGTGACCGTAGCGTATGTGTAGGTATGTACGGCAGGACCAAATCAGAGAGATAGGTAGGAGCAAGCCCATGTAATGCTTTGTAGGTTAGCAGTAAAACCTTGAAATCAGCCCTTGCTTTGACAGGAAGCCAGTGTAGGGAGGCTAGCACTGGAGTAATATGAAGTAATTACTCCAGTAATTGTGGAGTAATATGATCAATTGTTTTGGTTCTAGTCAGGATTCTAGCAGCCATATTTAGCACTAACTGAAGTTTATTTAGTGCTTTATCCGGGTAGCCGGAAAGTAGAGCATTGCAGTAGTCTAACCTAGAAGTGACAAAAGCATGGATTAATTTTTCTGCATCATTTTTGGACAGAAAGTTTCTGATTTTTGCAATGTTACGTAGATGGAAAAAAAGCTGTCCTTGAAATGGTCTTGATATGTTCTTCAAAAGAGAGATCAGGGTCCAGAGTAACGCCGAGGTCCTTCACAGTTTTATTTGAGACGACTGTACAACCATTAAGATTAATTGTCAGAATCAACAGAAGATCTCTTTGTTTCTTGGGACCTAGAACAAGTATCTCTGTTTTGTCCGAGTTTAAAAGTAGAACGTTTGCAGCCATCCACTTCCTTATGTCTGAAACACATGCTTCTAGCGAGGGCAATTTTGGGGCTTCACCATGTTTCATTGAAATGTACAGCCAAGCCCCTCCAATTCGTTCATGATGACCGTCTCAAGCTAATATTTTTTTTATGTTCAGAGCTTTCTCTGTGTACTACTGTATCAGTTCTGCCCCACATTTTGATGTAATTAAGACATTAATTAGTCAAGGGCTTGATGATTAGTTGACCAGTTTAATCAGATGTGCTAACATAGTTCAAATACACTCCAATTCGCATACCACCTCAACAGATCCACAGATGATCCAAAGGTGACGCGATCTCTATTGCACTTCACACTGCCCTTTCTCACCTAAGGAACGAAAGGAACGCCTACGTTAGAATGCTGTTCATTGACTACAGCTCAGTGTTCAACACTATAGTGCCCTCAAAGCTCATCACTAAGCTAAGGACCCTGGGAGTGAACACCTCCCTCAGCAACTGGATTTTGGACTTCCTGACGGGCCGTCCCGAGGTGGTCAGGGTAGGTAACAACACATCTGCCACACTGATCCTCAACACTGGGGCCCCTCAGGGGTGCGTGCTCAGTCCCCTCCTGTACTTCCTGTTCACCCCTAACTGCGTGGCCAGGCACGACTCCAGCACCATCATTAAGTTTGACGATGATGCAACGGAGGTAGGCCTGATCACCAACAATTATGAGACAGCCTATAGGGAGGAGGTCAGAGTCCTGGCAGTGTGGTGCCAGGACAACAACCTCTACCTCAACGTGATCAAGACAAATGAGTTGATCGTGGACTACAGGAAAAGGAGGGCAGAGCACATCACCAACAAACTATAGTGAACAGGGCACGACAACGCTTATTCCCCCTCAGGAGACTGAAAAGATTTGGCACGGGTCCTCAGATCCTCAAAAAGTTACACATCTGCATCATCGAGAGCATCCTGACTGGTAGAATCACCGCCTGATATGGAAACTGCTTGGCATCCGACCGCAAGACACTACAGAGGGTAGTGCGTACGGCCCAGTACATCACCGGGGCCAAGCTTCCTGCCATTCAGGACATATATACCAGGCGGTGACAGAGGAAGGCCCTAAAAATAGTCAAAGACTCCAGCCACCCAAGTCATAGACTGTTCTCTCTGCTACCACACGACAAGCGGTACCGGAGCACCAAGTCTAGGTCCAAGAGGCTTCTAAACAGCTTCTACCTCCCAAGCCAAGACTCCTGAACAGTTAATCAAATGGACCGCACCCCTTTGTTTATACTGCTGCTACTCTTGTTTATTATCTATGCATAGTCACTTAACCCCTACCTACATGTACAAATGACCTCAATTACCTCGACTAACCTGTTTATTATCTATGCATAGTCACTTAACCCCTACCTACATGTACAAATGATCTCAATTACCTCGACTAACCTGTTTATTATCTATGCATAGTCACTTAACCCCTACCTACATGTACAAATGACCTCAATTACCTCGACTAACCTGTTAATTATCTATGCATAGTCACTTAACCCCTACCTACATGTACAAATGACCCCAATTACCTCGACTAACCTGTTTATGATCTATGCATAGTCACTTAACCCCTACCTACATGTACAAATGACCTCAATTACCTCGACTAACCTGTTTATTATCTATGCATAGTCACTTAACCCCTACCTACATGTACAAATGACCTCAATTACCTCGACTAACCTGTTTATTATCTATGCATAGTCACTTAACCCCTACCTACATGTACAAATGACCTCAATTACCTCGACTAACCTGTTTATTATCTATGCATAGTCACTTAACCCCTACCTACATGTACAAATGACCTCAATTACCTCGACTAACCTGTTTATTATCATAGTCACTTAACCCCTACCTACATGTACAAATGACCTCAATTACCTCGACTAACCTGTTTATTATCTATGCATAGTCACTTTACCCCTACATGTACAAATACCTCACATGTTTATTATCAAATGACCTCAATTACCTCGACTAACCTGTTTATTATCTATGCATAGTCACTTTACCCCTACCTACATGTACAAATGACCCCAATTACCTCGACTAACCTGTTTATTATCTATGCATAGTCACTTAACCCCTACCTACATGTACAAATGACCCCAATTACCTCGACTAACCTGTTTATTATCTATGCATAGTCACTTAACCCCTACCTACATGTACAAATGACCTCAATTACCTCGACTAACCTGTTTATTATCTATGCATAATCACTTTACCCCTACCTACATGTACAAATGACCTCAATTACCTCGACTAAGCTGTACCCCGGTATATTGACTCGGAGACTGATTTTCATTGGGGATCAGAATAAAGACGTGAAATGCAACAGCAAACAGAGGACGTTGGTTCCTCGATAGGTTTCTTCCTAGGTTCCTGCCTTCTAGAGAGTTTATTTCCTAGCCTCCATGCTTCTGCCTCCGCAGCTTGGTATGTGTTTTTTTATTTATTATTCACCTTTATTTAACCAGGTAGGCTTGACAACAACACAGAGTTACACATAAATAAACGTACAGTCAATAACACAATAGAAAAATCTATGTACGGTTTGTGCAAATGAAGAAGAGTAGGGAGGTAAGGCAATAAAAAGGCCATAGAGGCAAAATAATTACAATTTAGCAATTACTACTGGATGTGCAGATTATGATGCCCCTGGACAAGGCAGTTAACCCACTGTTCCTAGGCCATCATTGAAAATAAGAATTTGTTCTTAACTGACTTGCCTAATAAAATAAAGGTAAAATAAATAAAAAGTAGAGATACTGGGGTGCAAAAGAGCAAGAAGATAAATAACAATATGGGGATGAGGTAGTTAGTTGGGCTATTTACAGATTGGCTGTCTACAGGTACAGTGATCGGTAAGCTGCTCTGACAGCTGATGCTTAAAGTTAGAGAGGGAGATATAAGTCTCCAGCTTCAGTGATTTTTGCAATTCGTTCCAGTCATTGGCAGCAGAGAATTGGAAGGAAAGGTGGCCAAAGGAAGTGTTGGCTTTGGGGATGACCAGTGGAATATACCTGCTGGAGCGTGTGCTACGGGTGGGTGTTGCTATGGTGACCAGTGAGTTAAGGCGGGGCTTTACCTAGTAAAGACTTATAGATGACCTGGAGCCAGTCAGTTTGGCGACGAATATGAAGCGAGGCCCAGCCAATGAGAGCATACAGGTCGCAGTGGTGGGTGGTATATGGGGCTTTGGTGACAAAACGGATGGCACTGTGATAGACTACATCCAGTTTGCTGGGTAGAGTGTTGGAGGCTATTTTGTAAATGACATCGCCGAAGTCGAGGATCGGTAGGATAGTCAATTTTACGAGGGTATTTTTGACAGCGTGAGTGAAGGAGGCTTTGCTGTGAAATTAGGAAGCCGATTCTAGATGAAAGATTTTGGATTGGAGATGCTTAATGTGAGTCTGGAAGGAGAGTTTACAGTCTAACCAGACACCTAGGTATTTTTAGTTGTCCACATATTCTAAGTCAGAACCGTCCAGAGTAGTGATGCTAATCGGGCGGGCGGGTGAGGGCAGCGATCGGTTGAAGAAAATGTATTTCGTTTTACTAGCATTTAAAAGCAGTTGGAGGCAACAGAAGGAGAGCTGTATGGCATTGAAGCTCATTTGGAGGTTTGTTAACACAGTGTCCAAAGAAGGGCCAGAAGTATATGGAATGGTGGCGTAGTGGTCTAAGGCACTGCATCGCAGCGCTAGCTGTGCCCTGGTGGCGTAGTGGTCTAAGGCACTGCATCGCAGCGCTAGCTGTGCCACCAGAGATTCTGGGTTCGAGCCCAGGCTCTGTCGCAGCCGGCTGCGACCGGGAGGTCCATGGGCGGCGCACAATTGGCCCAGTGTCGTCCGGGTTAGGGAGGGTTTGGCCGGCAGGGATATCCTTGTCTCATTGCTCACTAGCAACTCCTGTGGCGGGCCGCGCACAGTGCATGCTGACCAGGTCGCCAGGTGTACGGTGTTTCTTCCGACACACTGGTGCTGCTTCCGGGTTGGATGTGCATTGTGTCAAGAAGCAGTGCGTCTTGGTTGGGTTGTGTTTCAGAAGACGCATGGCTCTCGACCGTCGCCTCTCCCGAGTCCTTACAGGAGTTGCAGCGATGAGACAAGACTGTAACTACCAATGGGAAACCACGAAATTGGGGAGAAAAAAGGGGTAGAGGTGGATCAGAAAATCACCATCAGCAAGAGTGACATCATTGATATATACAGAGAAAAGAGTCGGCACAGGTATTGAACCCTGTGGCATCTCCATAGAGATTGCCAGAGGTCCCGACAACAGGCCCTCTGATTTGACAAACTGAACTCTATCTGAGAAGTAGTTGGTGAACCAGGCGAGGCAGTCATTTGAGAAACCAAGGCTATTGAGTGTGCCAATAAGAATGCATTTATTGACAATGGCCAAGCCTTGGCCAGGTCAATGAAGACGGCTGCACAGTATTGTCTTTTATCGATAGCGGCTATGATATCGTTTAGGACCTTAAGCGTGGCTGATGTGCACCCATGACCAGATTGCATAGTGGAGAAAGTATGGTGGGATTCTAAATGGTCGGTGATCTGTTTGTTAACTTGGCTAAGATTTTAGAGAGGCAGGGCAGTTCTTAGTTTCCTCTGTGTGTCCGACTGGAACAGAATATTATCTAACATCTTGTCTCCGTCCTTATCCTCTGTATCTTCTTCCTTCATCAGATGGTCTCTGATGCGCTACAACGCGAACTCCCTCCCCACCCCCTCCTCCATACTCCACCACCAGAGTGACTTCACCACCTCCACCCTGCCCATCTCCGTCTCCAATCTGCCCCTGTCCCAGCCGGACGTGTGCACCGCCACCACCCCTGG
>NC_056454.1:22921390-22926390 GCF_018296145.1 Oncorhynchus tshawytscha | reverse complement strand
GGCCATAATCACCCCCAGACACACCTGGCTAACTTGATGGCTCGCGTAATCATCTGGTCAACAGTATTTTGTTTTAGACATGTAGCTAGCTGAGCTAAACAATGAACCGGCATAATCCCAACTCATACTATTACCAATACAAACATTGTCATAGCTGTAGTATGCATCTAGCAGGTAGCTAAAGAGCTAACCATCTAGGTTCAATGTTAGTTAGCTAACATTAGGCTATATCTAGCAATGCAAATGGCTTTACTGATTCAAATAATATCACTACACAGACCTCTTCAAAGGGGGAGACACCCTAGACCCAAACTGTTACAGACCTATATCCATCCTGCCCTGCCTATCTAAGGTCTTCGAAAGCCAAGTCAACAAACAGGTCACTGACCATCTCGAATCCCACCGTACCTTCTCCGCTGTGCAATCTGGTTTCCGAGCCGGTCACTGGTGCACCTCAGCCACGCTCAAGGTACTAAACGATATCATAACCGCCATTGATAAAAGACAGTACTGTGCAGCCGTCTTCATCGACCTTGCCAAGGCTTTCGACTCTGTCAATCACCATATTCTTATCGGCAGACTCAGTAGCCTCGATTTTTCGGATGACTGCCTTGCCTGGTTCACCAATTACTTTGCAGACAGAGTTCAGTGTGTCAAATCGGAGGGCATGCTGTCTGGTCCTCTGGCAGTCTCTATGGGGGTGCCACAGGGTTCCATCCTCGGGCCAACTCTTTTCTCTGTATATATCAATGATGTTGCTCTTGCTGCGGGCGATTCCCTGATCCACCTCCACGCAGACGACACCATTCTATATACTTCCGGCCCGTCCTTGGACACTGTGCTATCTAACCTCCAAACGAGCTTCAATGCCATACAACACTCCTTCCGTGGCCTCCAACTGCTCTTAAACGCTAGTAAAACCAAATGCATGCTTTTCAACCGTTCGCTGCCTGCACCCGCACGCCTGACCAGCATCACCACCCTGGATGGTTCCGACCTTGAATATGTGGACATCTATAAGTACCTAGGTGTCTGGCTAGACTGTAAACTCTCCTTCCAGACTCATATCAAACATCTCCAATCGAAAATCAAATCAAGAGTCGGCTTTCTATTCCGCAACAAAGCCTCCTTCACTCACGCCGCCAAACTTACACTAGTAAAACTGACTATCCTACCGATCCTCGACTTCGGCGATGTCATCTACAAAATTGCTTCCAACACTCTACTCAGCAAACTGGATGCAGTTTATCACAGTGCCATCTGTTTTGTCACTAAAGCACCTTATACCACCCACCACTGCGACTTGTATGCTCTAGTCGGCTGGCCCTCGCTACATATTCGTCGCCAGACCCACTGGCTCCAGGTCATCTACAAGTCCATGCTAGGTAAAGCTCCGCCTTATCTCAGTTCACTGGTCACGATGGCAACACCCATCCGTAGCACGCGCTCCAGCAGGTGTATCTCACTGATCATCCCTAAAGCCAACACCTCATTTGGCCGCCTTTCGTTCCAGTTCTCTGCTGCCTGTGACTGGAACGAATTGCAAAAATCGCTGAAGTTGGAGACTTATCTCCCTCACCAACTTCAAACATCTGCTATCTGAGCAGCTAACCGATCGCTGCAGCTGTACATAGTCTATCGGTAAATAGCCCACCCATTTTTACCTACCTCATCCCCATACTGTTTTTATTTATTTACTTTTCTGCTCTTTTGCACACCGATATCTCTACCTGTACATGACCATCTGATCATTTATCACTCCAGTGTTAATCTGCAAAGTTGTAATTCTTCTCCTACCTCCTCATGCCTTTTGCACACAATGTATATAGACTCCCCCTTTTTTTTCTACTGTGTTATTGACTTGTTAATTGTTTACTCCATGTGTAACTCTGTGTTGTCTGTTGACACTGCTATGCTTTATCTTGGCCAGGTCGCAGTTGCAAATGAGAACTTGTTCTCAACTAGCCTACCTGGTTAAATAAAGGTGAAATAAAAAAAATACATTTAAAAAATCATACGCGTAACGTTAGCTAGCGAGCCCGCAAGCTAACGCTTGCTAGCTAGCGAACAGTACGCCTTAACTTGCAATGATAAATGACGTTCTGACAAATTTAGAAACGTATAATATCTGGAAAATGTAGCTGTGCTCTTACCTGTATATATGGATCAACGTTTCACAGCGGACTGTTAAACTCAGCGTTGTGTCAAGTCACGCCAGGTTCACGCTGACCGTGGCGTGTGCAGGAAGTAGCCCATCGCTTTTTTCCAACTGATCTGTCGATGACGCTCTGAATTTAGCAGGCGCTAATGTTGTTGAGAAAAGTAACGACATTTTTGTAGTTCTCTCGATGGCAAACGTTACTTCTTTCAAGAACACAGCAGTAGAAAGGGACTGTCGGTGCATCAAAGCTGGGACCGAGAGACTGAAAAACAGCTTCTATCTCAAGGCCATCAGACTGTTAAACAGCCACCACTAACATTGAGTGGCTACTGCCAACACACTGTCAATGACACTGACTCTACTCCAGCCACTTTAATCATGGGAATTGATGGGAAATGATGTAAATATATCACTAGCCACTTTAAACAATGCTACCTTATATAATGTTACTTACCCTACATTATTCATCTCATATGCATACGTAGATACTGTACTCTATATCATCGACTGCATCCTTATGTAATACATGTATCACTAGCCACTTTAACTATGCCACTTGGTTTATACTTCTCATATGTATATACTGTACTACATCTACTGTATCTTGCCTATGCTGCTCTGTACCATTACTCATTCATATATCCTTATGTACATATTCTTTATCCCCTTACACTGTGTATAAAACAGTAGTTTTTTTTTTTTTTTTTGGGAATTGTTAGTTAGATTACTTGTTCGTTATTACTGCATTGTCGGAACTAGAAGCACAAGCATTTCGCTACACTCGCATTAACATCTGTTAACCATGTGTATGTGACAAATAAAATTTGATTTGATTTGATTTTGATTTGTAGCAATCTGGTGTTAGTGTAGTATAGTAATCTGGTGTTAGTGTAGTAATCTGGTGTTACTATACTAATCTGGTGTTAGTGTAGTGTACTAATCTGGTGTTAGTGTAGTCATATGGTGTTAGTGTAGTAATCTGCTGTTAGTGTAGTAATATGGTGTTAGTGTAGTTTTGCGATCTGGTGTTAGTGTAGTATAGTAATCTGGTGTTAGTGTAGTGTAGCGATCTGGTGTTAGTTTAGTGTAGTGATCTGGTGTTAGTGTATTGTAGCAATCTGGTGTTAGTGTAGTATTGTAATCTGGTGTTACTGTAGTATAGTGATCTGGTGTTAGTGTAGTATAGTAATCTGGTGTTACTGTAGTGTAGTAATCTGGTGTTAGTGTAGTGTAGTGATCTGGTGTTAGTGTAGTGTAGTAATCCGGTGTTAACATCTGTTAACCATGTGTATGTGACAAATAAAATTTGATTTGATTTGATTTTGATTTGTAGCAATCTGGTGTTAGTGTAGTATAGTAATCTGGTGTTAGTGTAGTAATCTGGTGTTACTATACTAATCTGGTGTTAGTGTAGTGTACTAATCTGGTGTTAGTGTAGTAATATGGTGTTAGTGTAGTAATCTGCTGCTAGTGTAGTAATATGGTGTTAGTGTAGTTTTGCGATCTGGTGTTAGTGTAGTATAGTAATCTGGTGTTACTGTAGTGTAGTGATCTGGTGTTAGTGTAGTATAGTGATCTGGTGTTAGTATAGTGTAGTGATCTGGTGTTACTATAGTGTAGTAATCTGGTGTTAGTGTAGGATAGTAATCTGGTGTTAGTGTAGTAATCTGGTGTTAGTGTAGTGATCTGTTGTTACTATAGTGTAGTAATCTGGTGTTACTATAGCATAGTAATCTGGTGTTACTATAGTGTAGTAATCTGGTGTTACTATAGTAATCTGGTGTTACTATAGTAATCTGGTGTTAGTGTAGTATAGTAATCTGGTGTTAGTGTAGTAATCTGGTGTTACTATAGTAATCTGGTGTTAGTGTAGTGTACTAATCTGGTGTTAGTGTAGTAATATGGTGTTAGTGTAGTGATCTGGTGTTAGTGTAGTGTAGTGATCTGGTGTTAGTATAGTGTAGTGATCTGGTGTTACTGTAGTGTAGTGATCTGGTGTTAGTGTAGTATAGTGATCTGGTGTTAGTATAGTGTAGCGATCTGGTGTTACTATAGTAAGCTGGTGTTAGTGTAGTATAGTGATCTGGTGTTAGTGTAATGTAGTAATCTGGTGTTAGTGTAGTAATCTGGTGTTACTGTAGTGATCTGGTGTTACTGTAGTAATCTGGTGTTAGTGTAGTGTAGTAATCTGGCGTTAGTGTAGTATAGTAATCTGGTGTTAGTGTAGTATAGTAATCTGGTGTTACTATAGTAATCTGGTGTTAGTGTAGTGTAGCAATCTGGTGTTAGTGTAGTATAGTAATCTGGTGTTAGTGTAGTAATCTGGTGTTACTATACTAATCTGGTGTTCGTGTAGTTTACTAATCTGGTGTTAGTGTAGTCATATGGTGTTAGTGTAGTAATCTGCTGTTAGTGTAGTAATATGGTGTTAGTGTAGTTTTGCGATCTGGTGTTAGTGTAGTATAGTAATCTGGTGTTAGTGTAGTGTAGCGATCTGGTGTTAGTTTAGTGTAGTGATGTGGTGTTAGTGTATTGTAGCAATCTGGTGTTAGTGTAGTGTAGCGATCTGGTGTTAGTGTAGTATTGTAATCTGGTGTTACTGTAGTGTAGTAATCTGGTGTTAGTGTAGTGTAGTGATCTGGTGTTAGTGTAGTGTAGTAATCTGGTGTTAGTGTAGTATAGTAATCTGGTGTTAGTGTAGTAATCTGGTGTTACTATACTAATCTGGTGTTAGTGTAGTGTACTAATCTGGTGTTAGTGTAGAAATATGGTGTTAGTGTAGTAATCTGCTGTTAGTGTAGTAATATGGTGTTAGTGTAGTTTTGCGATCTGGTGTTAG